>NW_024081425.1:135768-360768 GCF_003009895.1 Hyaena hyaena | reverse complement strand
GACTTTTGAAGGTTCTGTTCAGTTTCTTTTCTACCAATTTCTATTTAGCTTCTGAAATAGTGTTGGAAATAGCAACTACCTCAATGAGAAATGTGTTACTGAATATTGGGCTCATCCCTGAGCTTCCCTTCTTTCTTGATCTTGATCTCTACAGTCCTCACACAAATGTAACTGTCTGGTGTTTACTAGAAAATGTGTAAATATTTTATTTTAGATACCATCAATTAGAATGGAACTCCCAGGATGTGTAAGATTCAAAATTTAAGTATATTTACTAAAGGTACTATTTCTGGGGTACTTGGGTGGCTCAGTTAGTTAAGTGTCCATCTATTGATTTCAGTTCAGGTCATGATCTCATGGTTGTGAGATTAAGCCCTGCATTGGGCTCGACACGCTAAGTGTGGAGGCTGCTTGGGATTCTCTCTCTCCCTCTCCCTCTCTCTGCCAATCCCCCACTTTCTCTCAAAAATAAACTTAAAAAAATGAAGTTACTATTTCAGATTTATGACTATCATTAACAATAGCAATAATGATGATGATGATAGAAGATAGCATATTAAGCATAAAATGTGTGTCTGTCAACATTTTAAGTATTTTACATTAATTGACTAATTTTCACAAAACTCTTTGGGGCAGGTACTGTCATTGTATCCCTTTTTCAGTTAAAGTTTTAAAAATCTGCATCTGATGTCTGTTAGGGACTGATAAGAACAGGCGCAGAGAATTTAGGAAATATTTATTGCTCTCACTTGGAGCTTGGCACAGTGCCTAGTATTCAATAATCATCCCATAAGTAGGAAATAAGTCACTGGACAGTTTGCCACTCAGGAGGCACAAATCACATTAGCTAACTGAATTTAGTTGGCCTTAGGAATGCCCACCTCATGTAGGATGCTGATATTTCAACATTATTATATTTTGTTGTGTGTTTCCTCAGACAGTTTTGGAACCATATTTTTCAAACCCTATTTCAGCAACAGTAACCCAATACCCCAAACACATCAATGTTATCTATTCTGAGTGAAGAAAGTTATAGAGACAGAGCCTACTCAGTTATCTTTCTTTTTCTTCTTTGTGAGCTTAAAACTGTCTAGAAATCTCCAGAACTCTGGGGCAGCATGAATTTTTGAAAAAATGTCCACTCTGACTCCAAACTGATTGTTCTAGAAGTTTCATAAGAGTAAAATATGATTCCAGCCCATGGGCATGGTTGATTGATCCAGGAGTGGAAAACTGGTGCAACTGAGCTGATTTCAACTCTTCTGTAACGTTGTGGGGAAATTAATTGAGGAAGAAGCTAAGAATTAAGGTATAAAGGAACCATTTCTTGGTCCCATAGCAGATGGCTTGGATTTTTCTCCTAAATTTGGGAGTTTCCTGCTTGGAAACATTGAATCTTTATTTATCCTAAGGGGATTTAAGCAGAACTATGTTATGAAGTATTTTGATGGGTTTTAAGCTTCATGAGGGCTCAGGGCATGTCCTTTCTGCCACTTGCATCCTCTGCAGTGTTAATCTTAATTGCCCTCATGTCCGTTGAGGACAGAGCAGAGAGTTGGAAGAGGTGACTTTATAGGGCTTATTTAGGAGCAATTGACTTAAACACAGAAACTCTTCCTTACTAGTGCACTGGTTCCTCATTTAACTTCACAGGGTGTCATATAATCTCTTTGGACCAAAAATAAATAAATAAAGAAAGAAGAAACAAGACTTTTTTTCCCTTTGCATTTACTTAAAATGTAGAAGACAGATGACACAAGATAAAATGGAAAACAATATAGTTTTCCAACTGCACCAAGTCAAAAAAATCTCACCAAAACAAAGAGAGACATGGATGAGTGAGGGTTTTTATAAGAACCATAAAAATAGTGTGCATAGAAATCTAAACCTTCCAAGAGACACAGGGGCTCCATCGAATACAATTTTTTTTTTCCTCCAAGAAAGTCTGGTCGCTGAAAAGGAAAGAAAGAAGGACAAGAAAAAGAGTGGCAGATAAGGAAAGGAGGCAGTAAAGGAAGGAAGATATTTAGAATCTACAAGTCTTATAAAAGTGTCATGCAGAGGACTTGAGAAATCGTCAAAGCAGAGGTGATTTGAAGTAACAAGTGATTCAAGCGGGATGGTTTCAACAGAACAGTGATTTCATCAAAATGGGGGACACAAGTAAAACTCAGTAAGAAGACAGCAATTCTGCTGTCCATCAGAAAGTCATCTTGGATACATAGATCCAAAATCTCAGAGGACAGAGCTAGGAAACATTGCTCATGGATCAATATGACTGCATCATTTAATCAATGACAATTATATGTAACATTTTGATGGCCATCAACATGAATTTGGAGCCAGAATTTAAACCTGAATTTAAAGCCCAACTTTCTGCATGCTTTCTCATCTGCAAAATGTAAATAATAAAGTTTATTTATTTCTCTGTTTCTGTCTTCATTCTGTGGTCAGGAACTGGAGTAACCAAAGCCATGAACCTGTCCTTGAAAACAACACCCTGGGAAGGAAGGGCTGGGTCTTTGATGCTGTGTGTTGTAGCGGGGTCCCATTCTCTCTGCTGGTAATGGGGATATTGAATACTTAAAGATTTTGTACTTAAAGACTCCACTTCTAATAGTAATGTTATGAGATTCTGATCATAAAAAGATTTCATGTATGAAGTGCATATGTTCTGAAACATTAAAAAACTGGATATAAATAAAGATGATAGAATCTATCAAAATGAAACAAGACAGACAAATCTGTGTCTAATGCTCCTTGTTTTTTTCATGCTTTTCTGTTTCTAACTCAACAGCACATTTTAAAGTGACCTGCATCCAAACATTACAATTTCAGGTCACAGTGGCTAAGACAACTCTCTAAATAGGAGAGGGCCACCTCAAAGGAATAAATCTATTTGGGAGAAAAAATAAGTCTACTTGGAAAACAGTCTGAAATAAAAAATCAGAAACAAGGCCAAAAGAATGTAAATACATTTCCTCAGGTAGACTCTGTAGTATATTATTTATTTTACTTCCTCTTTCAATAAGTACGAAAATTGGCCAAAGAAGAGATCTGCTTTTTAACTTGACCTTATGGACTATGTATACATTTGAAATGAACTGCTTTTTAAACTTGACCTTAAGAACTATGTATACATTTAAAATGAACATTTAAAGTGAACTGCCATCTTCTTGGAGGAATTCTAGTATGATCATCATTTACAAATATTTTGCTTAGAGAATAAGGCATGGAGTGGTGTTCTGTCCACTGACTAGCCTTTGTTTGTTTTTGTTTGGTTGGCTGGTTGGTTTTCTTTCACTGCTTCTTCCACACCCACCTACAAATTATAGCAGAAATGTTGATGTTACATTTGTGCCTGCAGAGTCTTCCTGTCATTGGATTGCAGCATGGAAAGTCAAGAATATTAACTCAAAATGTTACACTTCTACAGCCCTTTCAATTCTCAAATGTGTTTTTGGCATGAGAAAGCAACAGTTTCACCATTGCTTCAGTGCGAGACTGAGGAAATTACTGTTTAGTGCATCTCTGTTGTCCAAGGTCATTTCCTAGACGATGGCGTTCAATTTACATTATGCTGTAAGCAGCACAAATGTTAACCAAATAATAATTTATACAACGGCATGTATTAAGATAGATGGATGGAAGAGAAGAGTCTCAACCAAAGAAATTGCTACAAAGCTGGTTATTGTGGTTCCTTCTTCTAACGCATCCTGGAAACACTAAAATGTGGTTTGAGGCTATTGTCCCTATTAATAGAGGGGCTTTTTGATTGGCATTATTAGCTATCTTGCAATACAGTTTTGGAGAACTCAAGGATAGACATAGCTGGGTGAAACTGTGGAGTCCATAGGAGAAATAACAGTAAAGGTTTTTGAGAACTAGAGAAAGAATGTGCACGTGTGTGCATGCTTGAGCAAAGGAGGGGCAGAGTGAGAGGGAGAGAATCTTAAGCAAGCTCCACACCCAGCACAGAGCCTGAGGCAGGGCTCTATCCAACCACAAGATCATGATCTGAGCTGAAATCAAGAGTCGGCTGCTGAACCAACTGAGACACCCAGGTGCCCCTCCTCATGTCCTTTACTTGTTTTCTCCTATTATCTGTGTGTTGTGAGGTGCTCCCCAATCAAAGAGACCTATGATCAAATAAATTTAGGAAATTGCATATGTCAGGCTCCTCTTGGGTATTTGGAATGGACAACAGAATGTCAAAGGATTTGATGAATTCTATGTAAAGAATGCATTTAATCCAGCATTTTCCTTAGTCATTTGACCATTAAACACTTTTGATTGCTTTTTGTCACATAAAATTTACATGAATAGTAGAGGGAGGAACTTTTTTTTTTAATATAACTGAAGTAGCAGTCAAAAGCTATGGATTTTTAACTGTTTTTCCCCCTTCTATTTTGCTGATTGTGTTTCTCTTTCTGTTTTTTGGTTGTTGTTGTTTATTTTGTTTTTTCTGTTGGTGAGATAAGAGCTCCAGTAGTAGTATTAAACATTGAATAAGTCAGGGGTTCCTGGGTGGCTCAGTCGTTGAGCGTCCGACTTCAGCTCAGGTCATGATCTCGTGGTTTGTGGCTTCCAGCCCCGCATTGGACTCTGTGCTGACAGCTAGCTCAGAGCCTGGAGCCTGTTTCAGATTCTGTATCTCCCTCTCTCTCTCACCCTCCCCTGCTCACGCTGTCTCTCTTTCTCTCAGAAATAAATAAAACATTAAAAAAAATTGAATGTGTGTCTTTCCTGCCGGGTTTCTACAGGTCTCAGGATTTGTCCATGACCAAAGGTCTCCCCTCCTCTGTGGTACAGCCCCCTGCCCTCACAGGCACCCACCAAGGAAGAAGGTGGGAACTGTATTATTTTGTGTCTCCTCAGTGCTCTAACCCAGGGGTCAGAAGTTGGCTTTGGAGGCTTGAATGTAAATATATATATTATTTATTTGTTGATTCATCTATACATTCACAGAAAATTTTTCCAAAAATTCTTCTAGTATTTACCTTTGGTCCATCTCCTGTTTTTTCAAGTCACAATTTTTAAAAATTTCTCGATTGGAAGTAACTTGTTCTGTATGTGTTCTGCAAGACAAGCATACGTTTCTAATAAATTTTAACTTGATAAACGAGCAATGTCTTGAAATACAAGTAGTATGTGATACCGAATGTCACATGATCACAACTAAGTCAATGATTCTTGATACTCGCTTTCATATACAAGTGCTTTGGATTGCAAGCATGTTTCTGGAATAAATTATGCTCACAAACCAAGTTTTTACTATACTTATAAGTCAAGGTAATGCTCCGGCAGTAACAGGAAAACCATCAAATCTCATCCATTAATCCAATACAAGTTTACTTTTCTATTCATGATGGTCAAAGTAGGTCCTTCTATGTTGTGACTCCATGACCTTCTTTATTTGGCTTCCAAAATCTCTGCAGAGGGGAAAGAGAAAAAAAGTTCATGTTTGGAGGTTTTACAGGCCAGATCTGAAAAAGGCGTCCATCACTTCAGCAGTCATTATATTGTCATGGGCTACAGTTCAGTCACACAGAAACACAACTATAAGGAAGATCAGGGAAGATAGTCAAGCCATCTGCCTGTGGAAGAGGGAGAATGGGGTCCATTTAACAGCAACTTAAACCCTGACATGACAATGAGCATCTCTAACCACAGGAAGGTGGAAAATATTGCATTTCAGTTACTTTGGGAGGAACTTCTAATTACTCGCAGAATTAAAATGAAAGACAAAATAATGTATTTCACCAATAATGTATTTCACATATATATATATTCCATATATATATATATGGAATGCTCATTCCATTTTTTTCTTAGTTTGTTCATACATTGGCCATACAAAGGCCAAACACTTTATTCCCAGATGTACTGGCTTTTGCAATCATTATGACTGTGTTTTGTCCATTTGGGTGGATAGTCTTAGAAATGTTACAGCCAAATGTTTCCATGAGCATAGATTTTCTAACCCAAAAAAATTTGCCAAGGAGACAAATGTGACAAGCAATACGAAGATTACTTTGTGAGCTTGATCCCAGTTAGATAGGAAGATAAATAATGGAAAAAAGACAAATATTTATGAAGTATTCACAATCCTCTGAAAGAGTCATCTTTATGTAAACAATGAGCACACTATACTTGTGTTGATTAAAATTTTAATGGACAGTTTAGGCTTTTAATCATTTTTATTATAAAACCTGTATATCTTAGTTCTAAACCAACTTCCTGACAGCTATAAACGTTAAAACCTTGCCAAATGTTACATTCCACTTACTATGCATGCCATATCTCATTCTTAGGAGACAATTTTATAATGAACCCCATTGATTTAATATACTTATTAAGAGGGGAAATATTTCAAAGTCACCACTTTTTTGAGTATCCAAAACTTTCTCTAGATTAAGAGAAATAAAGGAAAACAATGTTATAAATATCTTCATAAAACAAAATATATACAGAGTATTGTGTTCTCTCACTGTAATTGATAGTATTAAGAACAGCTATTAATGAGGAAAATTGGGGTTTTGGCTTTTAAGGAGCTTTTCTCAAGGTTTAGATTGTTATTTTTCTTTTTTTTCTTTCCAAGTTTTTATTTAAAATACAAGCAGTTAATATACAGTGCAATATTAGTTTCAGGTATAGAATTTTATGATTTGTCACGCACATGCAACACACAGTGCTCATCAGAAGTGCCCTCGTTAATGCCCATTATCCATTTAACCCATCTCCCTGGCCACCTTCCCTCCCATAACTATCAGTTTGCTCCATAAAGTTAAGAGTTTGTTTCTTGGTTTTCCTCTCCAGCCTCCCCCCCCACCCCGACTTGTGCATTTGTTTTGTTTCTTAAATTCCACATATGAGTTTTGAAATCATATGATATTTGTCTTTCTCTGACTGACTTCTTTGCTTAGCAAATAACTTTCTAGGTCCATCCACATCATTGCAAATGGAAAGATTTCATTCTTTTGATGGGTGAATAATAGTCCATTGTATACAAACACCACATCTTTATGCATTCATCAGTCATTGGACACTTGGGCTCATTCTATAATTTGGCTATTGTAGATAATTCTGCTATAAACATTCTGCATGTATCCCTTTAAATTAGTATTTTAGTATTCTTTGGGTAAATACCTCATAGTGCAATTGCTGAATTATAGGGCAGTTCTTCTTTAGCTTTCTCAGGAACCTCCATACTGTTTTTCAGAGTGGTTCTACCAATTTGCATTCCCACCAACAGTGTAAGAGTGTTCTCCTTTCTCTGGATCCTCCCCAGTGCCTGTTGTTTAGATTGATTTTAATAAATGCTGATATAGCTGCTTTCAACAGGAGTTTATGGAAATTACAGTTAAAAAGTAATGATGCTTACAGGATTTTTGCTTGACATTTTATTTCCTTGGCTCTTCCTTCTAGATTTCTCTTTTCTTTCCAAATTTCCACCAATTCCTTTTAAAGTCCTTCCAAATTTCCTTTTCTTGACCTCTTAACTAAAAGGCAATGAATCTTTCTCTAGGAAATATCTTCATATTCTAGGCTCAAGCATAAAGGTAAAAAAAAAAAGAAAAGCAGAGTATATGTGAATCCTTATGCTATGTTGACTAAACTGGATTTTGCTCATTCCATTTTTTTCTTAGTTTATTCATACATTGGACATACAAAGGCCAAACACTTTATTCCCAGATGTATTAGCTTTTGCAATCATTATGACTGTGTTTTGTCCATTTGGGTGGATAGTCTTAGAAATGTTATGGCGATTTTAAGGCCAACTTATAAAGTTACCCTTTTTTTGCAGCCACTCCGTGGTTTATGCAGAATACAAACTGGTATTACTAGTATGCCATTAGTTGACCAGTGCTATCACTAAGAAAGTTACCCAGAGGCCTTACCTTTTACTGTTACTTATTACAATTATTATTAACCAAGATTAATCTCTCTGTATGGTCCATTTGGGAAAAATGGTCCAATTGGTAAAAAAATTAAATTCCGTTGGGAAGTCTAACTCTTCAAAGAAATGGAGAAGGAAGCAGCTCAGATTATTTTAATCTTCAATTCAACCTCAAGAAGAATGTTTGTTCTGTGTGCTTCATTCTAATGTATCTGCTTCTTCTTGCTAGGTAGGGTGTTCAAGACAAGACTAAAATTTGGTACTTTTTAATAATGAATTCTGAATGCAGGTATAATGCTAATGATCATAATTCTCTAAACAGAATTAATTAAGAATTCAATTTTCAGATCATATTTGACCTATCAGAATATAAGCATTGCTATTCTTAATTACATTATTTATTAAAATCCAAAAGGAAATGGAATTTACCAATGCAGGAACATCTCTTCACAGATAATTGGCTCGAAATTGAGAAGTGACTAGTGGTTATAGGTGGGAGATTTTAGACATTGTGAATGTTAAGAAAATGTTCTAAAAATGTTCTAAAGATATAATATGTGTCAAAATGTAGCAGAAATATGATTGAAAGCATTTTGTGACTGTAAATTATTTTAGGAAATGTAGAATTCTCTTTGTTATGAGTAAAATATTAAATATTCACAGCACAATGCTCATTTATTAATGGTAATCAGCACTCTATAAAAGTGTTGTGAAATGATCAGAACATGTTAATTACCTAATTAAATACAAATTTTACTAAAATGAAGTTTAGCATGTTTAATTGAGAGCAATTTTGATGTAATTATGTTAAGTTTAAGGGAGCTTTCAGCAAATACAGATTTCACAACTCATTTATTCACTCAACCTTTTATTACACAAGACTTTTTTTTTTCTTTTTTTGCATGAGATCAATGTGTTTAGTTTCTTTGAACAAACTGTGAGTACCCATCATTGGCACCAGGCACTGTGCCAGTGGCCAGCGAACCATTATAGAGAAGTTCTGACACAGGAAAGAATGAACTAGCCCTTTCTGGACCTCTGAAGGTCCAAATGTTCTGTCCAAATGTTCCCTCTGCAGCCTCCCCCTGACTGCCCGTATAAATTAAGTTTTTCAGTAATTGCTATGTCAGTGCTTGTATGGTTTTTAAGTAGGACTTATCACTACTTGTTAATTTGCTTGTCTACTTAAATATTAGGTCTCTGTTCTCTGCAATGTAAGCTTTATAAAGGCAGGCTGTTTACATGTCTTATTCATATCTTCAGTGCCTAAAACATATTAGATGCCTGACAAACAAAATGAATGAAAGAGATGTATTAGTTAAGGTAGCATAACTTGGTGGCTTAAGGTAGGTGCTTTTTGCTCAGTGGCATAAAGTACAGTTAAAGTAAACAATAAACTAGTCTATAAGAACTAAATGTAAAACCATCCAAATGCAAGAGTACATATTCATAAATGTTATAGAGACATATATTTTAATGCATGTTATTCATGTCCCACCCATTCATATGTTGAAACCTAATCTTTTGGGAAGTGCTTAGTTTATGAGAGTGGAGTCCTCATTAATGGGTTTAATGCTCTCATAAAAGAAACCTCAGAGAGCTCCCCTCCCTTTTGTTTTTGCCAAGTGAGAGGAAAAGCAAAAAGATAAGCATCTATATATAATGCAGGAAGTGAGCCCTCACTGGACACCAAATCTGCCAGCACCATCATCTTGGACTACCCAGTATCTTGTCTGTAAGAAATGCATTTATGGTGTTTAGAAACCACCTAGTTTATTGAATTTCGTTATGGTAGCGACAATGGACTAAAACATAGAGGTAAGTATTAACACATTATGGAGGTACACATTAACCCATGCTATAGAGGTACTACTAACCTATATCATGGATGTACATATTCACAATGTCATAGAGGTGTATGTTAATACATTTTACAGAGGTGTATGTTAACACATGTTATGGAGGTATATGTTAAGAGCTAAGGAAGCACAGGCATGGATCAATTAACTTTATTTAGGAGACAATAGATGACATTTTATTTGGATCTTAAACGACAAATTCGAGTTTTTCACGTGTAAAGCATTCAATATAGAGCACAAAGCTGAAAATAATCTAAAGGGCTAAAAGTGTGATAAAAACTATAAAACAAAGGGCCTGTAGACCTTGCATTTCAAGTCTGAAAGAGACAACATCAAAGCCCTGCTGGTGGGTAAGATCATTTTCAAACTGCTGTTATTGAATCAACCAGAAACTATTCTACATTTTGTTTCCCTGGAGACATTTTTTTGAAGGTTCTCCATATAACCGTTACAATTTCTTCTTTTTGTCCATATGTGGCACAAACCTGCAAATTATGGCTATGGTGAGAAGATTCATTGGATGGTGGCAGAGGAAGTACTGGTCAGGTTTGGTCCCCAAAGTTTGAATGGGAAGCATACTGACAACCCGGCGAGGGGGCAGCAGGGGAGAGAAAGAAAATGATGGTCACAACATGAAGAAGGTAGTAGTAGCAATTTTGAAGGCAAGACACAAGGGTACTCTCCTGGAGCCCTGTTTCTTTAAGGGTAACTAATGCTATCATACAGTGAGCAGGCACCAGCTCCGAGGATGGTATCATCAAGTCTCTGGGAGGACAACCTGCCCTTGTCCATTTGGGCTATTGGCTATGAGTGAATAAAATGAAGTGAGTAAATGAGTGCTAGTACTTTGAATGATAACTGGGATTTTCTAGAATTTATATCTCATAGAAACTTCAGATTAAGTATATGCAGTTTTTCATAGTGAGTACCTTTACCAGTATCTTGAGGATCCATTCAAGTGAGGAACATTTGGTTTTCTATGGTGGTTTGTCTTGCCTTGATTGAGTTGAGAGACACTTGAATAGTGACCTCTGGCCTTATATTAGAAAAGATTTAGGGGCACCTGGGTGGCTCTGTTGGTTAAGTGTCTGACTCTTGATTTAGGCTCAAGTTATGGTCTCACTGTTTGTGAGATCAAGCCCTGCACTGGGCTCTGCACTGACAGTGCAGAGTCTGCTTAAGATTCTCTCTCTCTCTCTGCCATGATCATTCCCACTTCCATTCTCTGTCTCAAAAAAAAAAAAAACAACCTTAAAAAAAGAAAATATTTATTATGAGGTTTACATATATGTTAAACATAGTCCCAATGATGGAAGTACTGTTAGAGTAAAACAACCAGTCAATCCATAAGTATTTCTTGAATGTATGCTCTTCATTCATTTGTTTATTCATTTAATTATTTTTTCAAATTCTAGACATGCTTCTGTATTTGTTCTGTTCAACACTTCACAAGTTTTTTTTTTTTTTTTAAAGCATGGGAAGTGGTCGTTAAAGAGGATTTAGTCTAATAATTTTGAAGCAGTTATTGACACATAAAGTTGGTAATTACAATCTTTTTTGTAGCTAGAATATATTTGTGAGCATGTGGGAAACCAGTGTCAAAGGCATTTCAGCATCCCTCTCAGAGCAAATAATGCAAAGTTCCTCTAGGACAAAAAGCTTCAAAGAGGGATAGTAAACCATGAGCAGCTTGGAAGTTAATGACTGATTTGATCTAATAAGTTTTAGATTTTGGTAGAGACCTTTTATGAAAAAATGAAAAATTCTATTGAATATATATATATTAATGCTTCATATTAATGTACTGTAAAACTAAGCTCAGAGCAAATTGTTTTGCAATTACGAAGAGTCTCTTAAATTTGTTATTAATACACAATAAGTTTATTGAGATGGATACTGATGTGACTACAAAAATCACATAAAAAGAACTGTACCTGGCTCTGCAAAATATACCAAATACAGCAAGACTTGTTCTCTACTCTGAATTAGGTTTATTGCAGAACCCTGAAATTTTAATTGACTTAGGTATTTGATATCCCTTTGACCATATCAGAACACAATTGCATAGTGTATAGTGACTTTTGCTTCATAGTCAGAAAATTTTAATAAAAATGATAAAAAAAAAGAACTCTTCTGTGACTTAAGCTAAATGTTAGAGCAACTCACTCTTCACTCTTGTCTGATTGTGCACAGCAGTAACCAGACGCCCTCCTTCCTCATATGACACACCCAGCAACACATGGACACGTTCATCAATAGTTGTTGATGACACATAATTTCAGTGAGCATGGAATGCTTCAGGCATTCTTGCTCTCAACTCATCTCTCTCCGTTTAGTTTTGCCCTTGTTATTGGTCTGAAACCTGTTAACAGTTTATTTGGCCATGCTCTTTGTTTTTTTCTTCAAGGTTGTGACTTTTTTTTTTTTTTTTTTTTGAGAGAGAGAGAACAGGAGACAAAGAGAATCTTAAACAGGCTCCATGCCCAGAGCAGAGCCCAATGCAGGGCTCAATCCCACCACCTTGTGATCATGACCTGAGCTGAAATCAAGAGCTGGACACTGAGCCACCCAGGTGCCTCTTCAAGGTTGTGATTTTAGATTTGCCTATGAATGTGCAACAAAGTTTATCTGGCTATCTCAGATAAACATTCCATCTGAACTTCTCTACATCTGGCAGAACTTCTCTTTACCTCTTTATCAAATTTGTCACCTTGTGAGTATACATGGACAAATGTTTCCTCTTTCTGGCATGTAGACATTGCCAGTGTGTTGAATATTAAGTATTTTCAATTTTGGGAGGAATTTTAGGTTTTCTAATCATGGAAATAATAAAAGAGGAGTTAATTAAGTGATATCTAAAATGTAATTATTTTTAAAAAGGAGCAATACTAATGTACTTAA
Source organism: Hyaena hyaena (assembly GCF_003009895.1). Classification (NCBI taxonomy): domain Eukaryota; kingdom Metazoa; phylum Chordata; class Mammalia; order Carnivora; family Hyaenidae; genus Hyaena; species Hyaena hyaena. The sequence continues at coordinate 348,108 of NW_024081425.1, read as the reverse complement.
AACCTTTATCTTTGTTGGGGTGCCTGGGTGGCTCAGTCAATTAAGTATTCAACTTTGGCTCAGGTCATGATCTCACAGTCCATGGGCTCCAGCCCCATGTCGGGCTCTGTGCTGACAGCTCAGAGGCCGGAACCTGCTTTGGATTCTGTGTCTCCCTCTCTCTCTCTGCCCCTCCTCTGCTTTCTCTCTGTCTCTGTCAAAATAAAGACATTAATTTTTTTTTTTAAAAATCCAAAAACCTTGAACTTTGTTGAAAAATATTTGATGAAAATCAAAGATCACCATGATTTTTCAGGATACACTGTCACTGAAGTTTATGCCTCTTAAAGTTCTAAGATAACTTCAATATAAATATAAATTGCTTCCACATTCTTTCCCAACTACATATAAATAATAAATGATCTCCCCACATAGGAAAACATATGTAAAACTGGGTCCCCTGCTTGCTCATTCTGGGAGATTTCATGTTGCCACTAAGAAAGTTACTCAACGTATATGTCAAATTTATTGGACTGAGATAAACTTGCATGAAATGTGATATGAGGACCATGAAGGATTTACCAATGTCTTTGTGTGACCACAGTCTCTTGGAGAAGCTTTTGCAAGTTCCTGCAAGTCAAGAGCTGAAGGCAGGGGAAATCATAGCTGCAGGGTCACAGATAACCACAGAACCTTCCCTCCCTGCCTGTCAGCAGTTTCCCTGGCAACACATTTTCTCTCATGCCTTTGAAAATTGTTTTCAAGTAGAAACAATTTGGGTTGTTTCAGTAATGAAGATGACTAAAATCAAGGGCAAGAAATAAACTTTTTTCTTCCTAGTAGGAAAAGAGTTCTCCAATGAATGTAAGTTAGTCTTTAATTAAGCATTTCATTCACATTTAATGCATTATATAGCTTTGTAGGGACTCTCATGCTGAAGTCTTATAAGCTCAGCTTGAAAATACTGTGGGGATGCCTGGGTGGCTCAGTCGGTTAAGATTCTGACTCTTTATTGCAGATCAGATCATGATCTAACAGTTTGTGAGATCAAGCCCCATGTCAGGCTCTACACTGACTGGGTGGATCCTGCTTAGGATTCTCTCTCTCCTTCCCTCTCTTCCCCTCTCCTGCATTCTCACTCATTCAAAATACATAAATAAACATTAAAAAACAAACCGAAAGGAAATACTGTGGAAATCCAAGTGAATTCTGCCAGGAAAAGGGTAATCTAGGTTTCATTATAAGAACTGATTCTACGGGCCCCTGTGTGGCTCAGTTGGTTAACTGTCCAACTTCAGCTCAGGTCATGATCTCACGGTCGTGGGGTCCAGCCCCGTGTCAGGCTCGGGCTCTGTGCTGACAGTTCAGAGCCTGGAGCCTGTTTCAGATTCTATGTCTCCCTCTCTCTCTGCCCCTCCCCAGCTCGTGCTCTGTCTCTCTCTGTTTAAAAAATAAATAAACGTTAAAAAGAATAAAGAAAAAAAAAGAACTGATTCTAGGGGTGCCTGGGTGGCTCATTCGGCTAAGCATCCGACTTTGGCTCAGGTCTTGATCTCACAGTTGGTGAGTTTGAGCCCCACATCAGGCTCTGTGCTGACAGCTCAGAGTCTGGCACCTTCTTTGGATTCTGTGTCTCCCTCTCTCTCTACCCCCTGCCCACACACACACTATGTCTCTCTCACTGTCAAAAACAAAACAAAACAAAAAAAAACATTAAAAAAAGAGAACTGATTCTAGGAAAAATAAATCAAGAAGTAAGTGTGGCCCATTTTCTGCTTTGTTTTCTGTTTAGTGGAAGAAACCATAATCTCATTAGTTACCCCTTGGAAAATGGAATAGTGTGGCATCACAATTGTTTCATATTTTTAAGAGAACACAAGTTTGCCGAGTCTCTATTAAATTTGAAATTACTGACTGTGTCAACCAAACACTTTTCTTGGAGTACTGAAAGTAAATGAAGTAAAGTATTCAAGTTGATATTGAGTATTTACAAAATACTTGCCAGTCAAGAGTACAAATGAGGTGACACCAATATTTCCCTGGCCCTTGGATCTACCTGGTAATGCATCACCTTTAACATTATCTAAAATCTCTCATAGAATTACTGCTGAGCATCTCTGGGGACATACATGAACATACATTTACCCTGAATGTATTGTATACCATGTTCTGCTTTGACTCTTCTCAGATGCTTATTGTCTTCACAATCCATGGGAGCACCTCACAGCTACTACATCTGGTAGCATCTTCTCTTGAGAATTCTGTCTGCATCAAGGGTTCTAGTTCTTCATGCTCCTGATAAACCTGTGTATATTGGGCTTCTCCATGCACAGAAGCATGATGCTTTGTCTTGGGACAGCAATGTGCCCCCCTTCCCCTTCAAACAGAATCCCTATATAAACAACTATTCAGATTCTGTCTACAAGGTCTCTTGCATAGACTCAGGCATAATTCCATGAGGACCAATACAATTTTTATTTAATGATTCCATGTTTCAACTCCTGAATCTCATCCCTCCAATCATGCCTATGCAATAGCTTTCCCTTCATTTTCTGTTCCAGCTGTTTGGTTCCATGAGAAATTTCTTTATTCTTAATATAAACCCTTTGGAAAATTAGATAATTTTTATGGTTTTGAACATGTAGTCTACGTACCTCTTGGGGTCCCTGAGACCCTTTTAAGGGGGTCCATCAGGTGAAATTAATTTTACATACAAAAGGCCTCCTTTCATTTATAGTGTTTTGGATCTTCAGGAATTTTGGATTCTCAGCATGAATTGAGCCCTATTTATATCTTCATCTATACTAATCCCTCTAAAAACTGAAAAGAAATGGCACAGTTTACATGAGCTGAAAAAGAACCCAGTGAGCAGATGAGAAACCCAATGCTAGTGCTCAAAAGATTTTCATTTTGTGTAGGATGAGGTGACTGCCTGTTATGCAGGACATGGAAACAGGCTTAGTAAGAGATGGAGCAGTTAGGACCCATTTGGGAGACATAGTACACACCCTTCTTATCTGAGGTTTTGTCTTTTGTGATTCCAGTTACCTGAGGTCAACTACAGTCTGGAAGCAGATGATCTTCCCTTTGACATACTTCAGAAGGTCAGTAGTAGCCTAATGCTACATCACAATGCCTACACCATTCACTGCTCTTTATCTCAACAGGAGGGCATTTGATCATTGCTTATCAGCACAAGAAGAAGGTGATTACAGAGACAGTAAGATATTTTGAAAGAGTGATCACATTCACTTAACTTTTATTACAGCGTATTATAATTTCTCTATTTTATTATTAGTTATTATTGTAAATCGCTTACTGTGCCTAATATATAAACGTTATCATATGGAAGTATGTATAGGAAAAAACATAGCATATATAGGGCTTAGTACTATCTGTAGTTTCAGATATCCACTGGGAGTCTTGCAATGTATGCCACATGAATAAAGGGGGAATATTGTATTTGCCAGTGTTGCCCATGGAATGGGACCTCCCCACATTGCCCAGGCAGAGCTTGCTGACTTAAGCTGGGCAAGCCAGAGCCTTTCGATAACTTGGAAATGGGACAAAGAGGATATAACAAGTGTCTACACATGACTAAGTTGGCCATAATTGTGTATATACAAGAAGAGTAGAGAATGTTTGTCTGCAGAGAGAAAGGAGCTTGAAAGGCTTTCAGTGGAACAGACATAATTGACTATGTGGCCCTAGAAAGCAAGAGTCCCTGAGCATCGTGATATTTGATTGCCTTTCAGGTCCTAATTCCAGGCTTTCATGAAGATGGGCTTAATCTCATTTCTTTCCTTCTAAACAAATTCCCCTTGTCTCTAAAAAATTCTCCATTAAAAAAAAAATTCCATTTTAACTGAAACTAGTTGAGAAAGTTTTGTTCCTTAAGAAGCAAATAATTCCTGATGAAGATAAAATTTGAGATAAGAAAGGCTGCTACCAGCCCACATGATATCTTTGAGTGATTTTTTAAAAAGCAGCTGTTCCTCAAATAAAATATATCTTAAGTCAGTATATTATTTGTATAATAATTACACAAATTGTGTATGATTGTAGCAATTGTGTAATTATTATATAACAATCACAAATGGAAAATAATTCTGGAAATACAAATACGTTTTGAATGTAAAATTTAATCACAGTAATCAGGAAGTCAAAGTTGTCTAGATATAATAATCATCACCATAAAAGAGTTATACAAGTCCTTTTGTAGATAGAAAATTCTTTATGATAGCTTCAATGCTTAATCGTTCCAATATTGGATTTTCAATATAAATGAATCTTAACAGTCTTTCTTATGACATTGTGTACCTTTTCAATAATAATTTTAAGAAGGTATGTTCTCTACTGGGGACCAATTTTCCAAAGTTAGGTCCAAATGAAACCTACATAAATATTCAATAGTTCTTATTGCAGTGAATAGTAAAACACTTCACTGGGGATCCTCACTAAAATTTAAAACAATATTCTTTTATGTTTCCTATACATTGATGTACATCAATAACATATTCTTTACCATGTTCAGTAATTTTAATTTTTAATTTTTATATTATAGCACTAGCTTACATTCATTGTAATTCTATTATTTGCTTATGTCATGTAGAAAATGAAAAGACCATGATACCTTTTCAGACCATAAACCTAACATTAAAAATTATATAGTTTTAAGGGTGTCTGGGTATTTCCGTCAGGTGAGCATCTGACTGTGGCTCAGGTCACGATCTCGTGGTTCATGGGTTTGAGCCCCACGTCGGGCTCTGTGCTGACAGCGCAGAGACTGGAGCCTGCTTAAGATTTTGCAATTCCCTCTTTCTCTGCTCCTCCCTGATTCATGCTCTGTCTCTGTCTCTCTCTAAAATGAATAAGCATTAAAATATTATATATTATCCAACATAGAAAAATAAATTGATTTTAAAATTTAGTTTTAGATTAATGATAAATTGATTTTGGGCTATGAAGTGACTTTCCTTCTTCTTCTTTTTCTTTTTTTTTCTTGTTTTTAGCATTTTCTGTTTGAAAGCTATATAAACATTTGGCATCAATTTGTTTTAACATCAATAATATATTTTCACAAACAGTATCATTTGAAATTATTTCTTATTCCTCTCAATGTTTCAAAGGATAGTATATATATTGGAATTTTTTCAGCATACATTTGCTTAAAATATTAATTTTACTTAAAATATCATGTCAAATTCATACTAAGCCAAGAAATTCACAAGTGGACATTTTCTAAAGAATATCTTATTTGCATTTTTGAATTGATATCTTACTACCAACAACTTTTTTAAAAATTGGACTAAGTATTCTACTAAGTTAACTTAGTAGTTAACTAAGTTAACATCTTAGTTTTTCTATTGTACATTCTATGGTGGGTCCACATTGGCAAGTAAATGCCTTTCAACAAATGCCAATATTCCACTGGATAGCAATAAAGAATATCAATGAAGTCAAAGGGATGTTTTTGTTAAAAGTTTGGAGAGCCACTCAGCAAGATTGTGGCCTAGGAGTTCCCAGCCCTTGTACCTTTACAAAAATAATGATTTTATAACTACTCATGGTTGAAAATAGCTGAGGGGGAGCTCTGAAATTCAAATAAGAAGGTTCAGCAACCCAGTAGAGCACAGAGATTGCGAATAGCCATGTAGAAAAAAAGCATAGGAAGCATTTTATAGGAGTCATCTTATATCTCAGGCTGGCATAGCTCAGTGTTAAAAGGGACCCCTGAACTGAGATTCTCCCACACCCACTGATGGCGATAAGGAGAACAGGAGGATCCCAGCAACCTTCATCCCTGGGGCCCCCGTACGTATGGGTGTCCTTAAATAAGGCACAAAAGACTTTAAGTCAAAAGTTGTCTCTAGAGACAAAGAAGGTGATTATATAATGATAATAGGTAATTCAATAGGAAGATATAACCAATATAAATATATGTGGACTCAACATTAAAGCACCTAAATATATAAAGCAAATATTGACATATCTGAAGGGAGAAATTGACAGCAATACAATAATAGTAGGAGACTTCAATGCCCCACTTTCAAAACTGTATAGAACATACAGACAGAAAACCAATGAAGACACAACTGATTTAACATTATAGACCAAATGGACCTAACAGGCAGGTACAGAACTTTTCCCCTCACAGCATAAGAATACACATTTTTCTCAATTGCACATGGTAGATCACATCTTAGGTCACAGGACATGTATTAAGAAATTTAAGATGATCAAAATTAATCCAACCAGAATGGAATAAACCCAAGATCAATAACAACAAGAAACAAAAAAATTCAGATAAGTGGAAATTAAATAATATACTTTATACTGAAAATTATAAAACACGAATAAGGAAGATTAAAAAAACCACAGATCAAATGGAAAGACATCCTGAATTCATGGATTGAAATAATTAATATTGTTAAAATGTCCATACTACTCAAAGTGATCTGCAGATTCAATGTAATCCCTATTAAAACCCCAATGGTTTTATGAATCATGAAATTCATTTGGAAGTCCAAAAGACCCTGAAGAGCCAAAACAGTTTTGGGTAAGAAGAAGAAAGCTGAAAGAATCATACTTCTTGATTTGAAAATACATTACAAAGCTTACAGTAATCAGAACAGTAATATAACAGCATGAAAATAGGCATATATGCCAGTGGAAAAGAATAGAGAACCCAGAAATAAGTCCACACATGTAAGGTCAACTGATCTTTAACAAGGTGACAAAAACACACAGCAGATAAAAGATAGTTTCTTCAATAATTGAGTTTGGGAAAACTGGTTATCCATATGTATAAACATGACATTAGACCTTTGTCCTATACCATATATAAAAGTCAATTCAAAATGGATTGAAAACTTAAACATGAAGCCTAGAATTGGGAAACTACTAGAAGAAAACCTAGAAAACTTCTTGGCATTGGTCTGGGTGATTTTTTTTAATACGACCCCAAAAGCAGTCAACAAAAGCAAAAATAGACAAATGGGACTATATCAAAATAAAAAGGTTTTGCACTGCAAAGGAAACAATTGAGTGAAAAGGCAACATACAAAATGGGAGAAAATATTTGCAAACCACATTTCTGACAAGAGGTTAATATCCAGAATATGTAAGGAACTCCTACAGCTCAATAGCAAAAAAATCCCAGACAAAACCCCCCTTAAAAATAGGTTAAGAATCTAAATAGATACATCTTTAAATAAGAGATATAAATGGGCAACAGTTACATGAAAATGTGCTCAACATCACTAATCACTAGGAAAATGAAATCAAAACCACAATGAGATTTCACTTCACACCTGTTAGAATGGCTATTATCAAAAAGACAAAAGATAACATGTATTGATGAAGATATGGAGAAAAGGGAACCATTATATACTGTTGGTGGGAATGTAAATCAGTCATTATGGAAAAGACTATGGAGTTTTCTCAAAAAATTAAGAATAGAGCTACTTAATGATCTGACAATCTTGCTTCTGGCTATGCATCCAAAGAAAGTGCAATCAGTACCTTGAAGAGATATCTGCACTCCTATATTCTTTGCATTATTCACAATAGCCAAGAGATGGTAATTGCCTACATATCTATTAACAAATGAAATGAATGACGAAAATGTGCTTTGTATATACGTAATGGAATATTATTCAGCCTTTAAAACATGAAATTCTACCTTTTGGAAAAACACAGATGGACTTGGAGAACATTATGCTAAGTGAAACAACCCAGGCACTAAAAGGTAAATACTGTATGATCTTACTTATATGTGGAATCTAAAATAGGCAGACTCCTAAAAGTGGAGTAGGATGCTGGTTACCAGGATTGGGAGAGGACAAAAGGTGGAGCTACTGATTTGATGAAAAGGCACAAAGTTTCAGTTATACAAGATGAATAAGGTCTGGAGATCTAACGTACAGCTATGTGACTATAGTTAACAATACTATAGTGTATACTTGAATTTTACTAAAAGTGTAGATCTTAAGTTCTAAGTTTTTGTGTTCTCACCACATACACACACACAGAAAAAAGGAAAATGATAACCATGTGAGGTGATGGATAAGCTACATAGCTTGGTGGTGGTGATTATTTAACAGTGTATACTTACATAAAAAAACCAAGTTGTGCACCCTACATACATACAATTTTTGTCAATTTTACCTCAGTGGGGAACCCAAAGTTGTTGTCGTTGTCATTGTTGTTGTTGTTGTTTAAGGTGGCTTAAAACAACACAAATTTCTTATCCCACAAGTTGTTTTCGGTCGTCTGGGCACAGGTTAACTGTATCCTCTGCTCAGTGTCCCTCCAGGAAAAATCAAGGTATTAGCTGTGACTGTGTTCTCATGCAGAGCTCAAGGCACTTCGTATCTACTCGTTATTGGCAGAATTCAATTTCTTGTAGTCAAGAGACAGAGGCCCTCAGCCTCTAAAGTTAGCCCCCAGTCCCTGCCACATGGCTCTTACTTGTCATGATGGTTTGTTTCTTCAGAATCTGTAAGAGTAGGGGCAGCTGGGTGGCTCAGTCAGTTAAGCATTGGACTCTTGATTTAAGCTCACGTCATGGTCTCTCGGTTTATGAGAGTCCTATCCCCCATCCACTGAGGCACCTGCTCTCTCGCTCTCTCAAAAATAAGTAAACAACGACAACAGCCAAAAAGAATCTATAGGAGTGTATATGCTGCCTCTTCTCTTTCTCCAACTTCTACCAACTCTGATTTCTAAATCCTTTTTTTAAAGAGCTTACCTCGTTAAGTTGACCCTCCTAGGATAATGTTTAATCTTAAGATTTTATATATATAATATGTAATATTATATTATGTATGATAACTAATATTATATTATGTAATATATATATATATATAGAGAGAGAGAGAGAAGTTTTAGATCCACAGAAAATTTGAGAGGAAGCTATAGAGATTTCCTATATACTCTCTGCCTGCCCCCCACATGCACAACTTTCCCCATTACCAACATCCCCCACCAGAGTAGCACGTTTGTTATAGTTGATGAACCTACATTAACAAATAAGTATATCAAGACATCAAGTTGTATAATATACAATTTTGTTTGTCCACTGGATGTCAATAAAGCTAGAAATAAAAAAAAGATATTTTTCCTGGATTTATAAAAAAACGTTTAAAGAGCTCACTCACCAAGAAATACAAAATGCCCTAACGGTTTTTATGATAATTTTTTATTCTATTAATTTTTTACAGTATCTTAACAGCATCATCATGTTCCTGGTTCCTCAGTTTTTTCCTGTATTTTTATCTAGATAAAGATTTTGTAAATGTTTTCCATAAATGTGTGCAATCCTGCTTCTGCTGTGTTATTAGCCAAAATTCTTCACCTTATTCTCAGATGGAACCACTTGTATTTTGGAGGTTATAAGTCTAACGCTAATCACTATCTCTTTCACGTTACTTTGCTCAAGGGTTTTATCTACAAGTTTGAGAAATATTTAGAATCTTTTACATTTTCAAAGTAAATGTAATATATCACACCTGCTATTTACTCATTTTTGTAATTCATTGTCTGCAAATATGTCATACTGTGTGTTGTCTATTTTTGTATTCTGCACAATTGCACAAAACCATCAAATTTTGGTATAGTTTTTGCCTGGTATTGGCTAAGCATTTTTTTTAAAATAAGCAAACACGTAATCTCAGTGTTACACAAAGATAAGCATTTATTTTGCTCTAGTGACTCTGGATTCACAGGGGTATTTGATGTAACCCAGGCTCAGCTGGGCTAGCTCTGATACCCATGAGTCTCGCTCACACCTCTTCAGGTTGGTTGTAGTGGAATGATGTAGGATGGGCTTGGTTTGTCTCCCTAGAATGAAGTGGCTATGTACCATTTTCTCTTATGCTACTCTTTTTTCTAAGATATATTCATTTTTCAGAGACAGAGAGAGATAGAGTATGAATGGGGGAGGAGCAGAGAGAGAGGGTGACACAGAATCCAAAGCAGGCTCCAGGCTCTGAGCTGTCAGCCCAGAGCCTGACATAGGACTTGGACTCACCAACTGTGAGATCATGACCTGAGCTGAAGCCTGGCGCTTAACCACCTGAGCCACCCAGGTGCCCCATTCTCTTATCTTACTTTTGAGGCTAGTGGGTGAATCTGGGAATTCTGTTCCTGGTGGAGGCAAACACGTAAAAGAACAAACTTAATCACGCAGTGCTTTTCAAGCCTTCAGTGGCATTGAGCCCATTAACATTTCAGTGGTCGAAAGTAGCTCCTGGTTCTCTTTAAATTCAAAGGGCAGGGAAATATGCTTCACCATTGAAGGTAGGGGGAGAAGGAAAAACTATTTTTGAACAATAATCTAGCCTACCACATGCCTTTAAGAATGTCCTTATTAGTATAATCAAAATTTTATAGATGTTTCATTGCATGTTTGACACTGTTTCACAAAACTGAATCATAAAATCAGGCATTCAAGCAGCATGCCAATATTTTGTCTCATTTTCATATAGTCTACTCTGTAGGATCAAGAGTTATGGTAGTTAAATCAGTTTAGTTTTGAATACTTAACATCATTATTATACATTACATTTTCTTCATGTCTATTGAGAATACGTGATCATTGCTGCCAATCTTTGCACCCATTCTCATTTTTCAGGTCATTCTTTCTGTATCCCCAAAGAGTTTTTGTTATAAACACAAATACAAAACCCCTGAGAATTAAAAAATGTTGACTTTTTTCAACATTTAGAATAATTTATGTATAACCTACTGAAAACTTTCTACTTGCAATGTTTTTTGGGATGTTATTACTTCTTTTTTTATTTAAAAAAATTTTTAATGCTTCTTTATTTTTGAGACAGAGAGAGCAGAGTACAAGTAGAGGATGCAGAGAGAGAGGGAGACAAAGAATCTGAAGCAGGCTCCAGGCTCTGAGCTGTCAGCACAGAGCCCGATGCGGGGCTCGAACTCATGAACGATGAGATCATGACCTGAGCTGAAGTCGGACGTCTAACCGACTGAGCCACCCAGGTGCCCCAAGATGGTATTACTTCAAACTTGTGATGGAAAGCTTTCAACAAGACTGTCTTTTAGTTGAATGTTCTAGTTACATGGTTATGTATCTGGAACAGGAGAAATTATATTTGGTGTAAATAGGTCATCCATTTTTTTTCCTTTCAGTTTTTCTTGAAATTTATTAGATATAGTTGGTATGGAGGTAGAGGGTAAGTTTACATTTTACTCTATTAGTGACATATCTGTGCTATAGTTTGCTGAAGGTAATGGCTCTGAATTGTTTTCTTTCCCCCTGGCATTTCATCAAATTTCTCCAAAACTTCTTTTAATAACACAGAATAATATTCTGAAGTTCTATTCTAACAGCTCTGATTTCCTTTAATCCTGACATCTGTGGTAAAGTAATATTTAGCAATGTAGTATTTTATCTTAAATTGTGTAGCATTTTAAAATAATATGCATCTAAAAGCTATTTAAATTTGAAAGCAGTTTTATTTTAAATAGTGAAGTAATAACAATAACAAGCAAATAATGCTATGCTATACTAATCCAACAGTTACAGAGTAATCCCTAATATAATTACATAAAACACTTTAAAAATGAAAAAATATACCTTAGCTATTAAATAATGATTTGTATTATTAAAGTACTTATATAGTCAATTTTAAAATTCAACAATGTACTTATAACACAGCTACAGTAGAAAAGTATATGAGCTACAATATTAAATATCAAACTTTGACACTGTACCAAGAACAATGGAAACTTCTGAAAATTTTTTAAGATACAGTGATTTGTATATTAACTTAAAATGCAATTTCTTTGTTGAGAAGCACAGATTATTTGAGATGTTAGATCAACAGTGTCTTTTGTTTATCAAATGTGTATATATATATATAATATTGCAATGTACACATATGTAATATTATAACAAAGCGCTTGACTTGCTTCTGTCTAAAAGTTGTCATAATATACTAATTTATTAGAAAAAAATGTGTTGATATTATAATTTTTAGGGTTAAAAATACTTAATAATAAGTCTCTTAACCTGAAAACATTAATAATATGCACACTGTGAATTGCAACCTCTAACATGGCACTTTGATTTGGAGAATAATTATAGCTTTTTCAGTAATGTTTCACTCACTTCATAAAGTATTTCCTGTGTGCTTAAAATTTATTTGTTAGGTATTTGTTAGGCATAGATATCTAACAAGGCCAACAATGACAAGTAGTTCAAGTTTACTGATTATAGCTTGGCTATTTTTTTTGCCACAGATTTAGAGTAGGCTGGACTGAAATCTCCAGGTACCATTGTTTTATCTATTTTTTCCCCTCAGTTCGGCAGTTATTGTTTTATACATTTAGGAAATATCTCATTAGATGCACATATGTTTATGATTGCTATGCCTTCCTCTTTTGTTATTCCTTTACCAAAATACAAATTCTTTGCATTAAGGTAACATACGCTGAAGTTACAGATAATCCACAAAGAGCACTAATTTAACACATAAAAAATATTTTCTTCCTCACACAAAGAACAATCAACTCCAGGGGGTATGGTCATTCAGGGACCCAGAGTGACAGGAAATGCTACCTCCAATACATAGAAGGAAATAACAAAATTATAGATGTAAAACTCCAACATTTTACTTATTTTCAATTAGTGTTTTTATCTACTTTAGGAATTCAGGTTTTATAAACCTTACGAAATGAGAAGTTTTTCTCTTCTACTCTTATTGAAGCATTTGTATTAAAGAGAAATTAACTGTTTCTTGAAAGTTGGTAAACTCACCTCTAAAACTGCCTTAGCCTAGAGTTTAGAGAGAAGATGGCGTTTGGTGAGTATTTTTAATTTCTTTCAATTTTATTGACTATTCCAATTTTATATTTATTCTTGAGTTTTAACATTAAAAATATTTTTCTGGAAATCTATTTAGACTAGATTTTTAAAAATGAATTATCATACAATTGTCCACAATATGTGTGCATTTATGGTCATGTGTTTGCTTTTGTTTTGTAACATACTTATGTGGGATTAAGTTAATCACACATCCTTGGTTCTAGGCAACGTGTCATTTTATGGCCACCCCAGACCACTCTGTTTTACTTCTTTATGTAATCTCTTTTACCTTTTTGCTTACCTATCTACCCTGCTCACTTTGACAACAATTCAAATGTGTTTATTAAGTATATTTTTCTTTGTATGGTTTTGCAAAATACATATTATGTGCATACATATTTTAAGTTAAATAAACAGTGTCACGTAATATAGTGTTATAACACTATATGAGCCCTGAGTTCAGTGTTTTCAAGATATTTCCATAGTGCTATGTGCACATCTAATCTGATCTGTTAACTAGTGCACAATAATCCAAGATGTGCTTCCACTGCATTTTACCTATCTACAGTCTTTTTATGGACACTCTAGATTCTCCTACTCCCTGCCATCTCAAATGGCACTGCAACAAATATATTTACATGTGTCCTCCAAAGGGTCTATGTGAACATTTCTCAGAGTAGATGCCCAAGAGAGGGTGGGATATGGAGAACATGTGTGCTTAATTTGACTAAGTGTTTCCACATTGCTCCTATTATATGTGCACAATAGTTGTATCCCCACATCCCACCAACAGTTAACATTATCAGGCTTTCTAATTCTTGACAGTTCTATAGGTTTAAAGTAATCTCTTCTTTTTATTATTATTTCACATATCTAATTATTATGCCAGTCATGTAAGTTTGGCCCTATTTGGGTCTTTACGTGTCATAGATCAAGATTCAGGCTAGATAGTGAAACATCAAATAAAGCAGATTGAAGAATCATCTTTCTTTAAGAAAAACAGGAAACTCACCAAACCAAGCCCAGCAGAAGATAAGGGAAAGTGTGGATTCCCCACCTGTTCTGCTTGCGTAGAGAAAGGGTATGCCAAGCCTGGGTGTTGCTAGACCCTCCGTTAGTCTGCCTTTCAGGGGAAGACACTCCCCCTTGTTATAATGCCAGCCTGAAGTTCGCAACCTTGTCAGTAAGGATCAGTGATCTAGACAGTGGTCTGGATTGAGATGATAACGTTTTACGGTTGTTTGGGAACAACAGGTCTATCATACTTAGAGACCGTGTACAAATCCATGGACTTGTACAGTAATAATACAAGTTGGTCAGAGACTTAAGTTAGAAAATTCATGGGGCGCCTGGGTGGCTTAGTTGGTTAAGCGTCCGACTTTCGCTTGGGTCATGATCCCATGGTTCGTGGATTCGAGCCCCGCGTCCGGCTCTGTGCTGACTGCCAGCTCAGAGCCTGGAGCCTGTTTCAGTCTGTGACTCCCTCTGTCTCTGACCCTCCCCTGCTCATGCTGTCTTTCTCTCTCTCTCTCTCTCCTAGAAATAAATAAAATATTAAAAAAAAAAAAAGAAAATTCATGAGCATCATTCTGCTGATTCATTTCCTGAGCAGTGAATTGTGTTCTCTCCATTCTGCCCAATGAGTGATCTTTTCTTGACCAGTGTCCTTAACATCAACTCTTGAGAAACTACATAACAATCTACTGGTTTTCTGTGTAGTTGGCCATGGAATCCTGAAGGGGCCCTGTTCAGCAGGTGTATTCTTCAGTTCTACAGGGTCCAGAGAAACAGAAGCCAATTAGTTTTTTAAAAAAATTTTTAGGCATTTTTAATGAAGGGAATGTGATACAGAAATTTGGCACTTTGAATTCACATTCTAATGTGCCAATACATAGCTCCCAAATTGCTTTGGCCATCAATATTACCAACATATAGAGGACAGAAGGATCACATATTTTGTGAGTTAGGCCTGGAAGTGGCATACTTCTTCCCATTTTCCCTTGGCCAAAATATAACAACATGGCCCACACCCCACCTCAGAGAAAGCTGGGGAAGGTAGTCTTGGCTATGGGTTTGCCTCACATTTAAATGACGATCAAGCTGATTTCAAAATTATAGGTTCAAAGTTGATTTCTTTGAGCACTTAGAAAATATTATTACATTATCTTCTTGTCATCAAAGTTAGTGTTAAGAAGTCTCACATAGGTCAGATACTTATTTCTTTGTAGGAAGCCTTTAGAACTTTCTGATGTCCTTATATATCATTAAAGTTCCCATTTTTTATTTTATATTTTTATAATATTTCTAGTTTCCATATGTTGGCAGTTCTCCTTCTCTCCTCCATATCTCATAGCTTTCCTTTTATATTTTATTTCCATTTTGCCTTTCATGCTATCTATCCTCAGAAGTTTTCTTCATTAGAATCTATAGGCACACTAATTGATTTCTCAACTATTTCTATGCTACTACTTATTTTTCTTAAACCATTGAAACTTTTATTTTCTGTAACTAACATTTCTGCTTCCTGTTTATGACTTCATCCCACTAAATATAACTAAGTATTCATTTTAATATTTTTGAGAGCCTTTATCATGATTGTTTAAAATTGTTTTTCTATTTTAGTAACTGATTTGATATTCATTGTTGGTTTTGCTTTATTTGATCAAAGGATTACTTTAAGAGTGAGCCATGTTGGCTTATATGTTCATGTTTTCTTAAAATGGATTCCTGCTCTGACTTGTAACGTGTAATGGGGAAAAACTGAAAGCCTGGAAAAGTCCATTTTCTCTGAGTTTTAGGAAAGGGCAGGAGCGGAAACCAGCACACCCAACACTATAGAGCCATTAGATAGACCATTATATCTAAAAAACAAACAAACAAACAAACAAAACCTTTAAAATCCCCTTAGATGGAGGCAGCTTTAGAAAGGATAATTTCAGGGCACCTGGGTAGCTCAGTTGGTTAAGTGTCCGACTTCAACTCAGGTTGTGATCTTATGGTTTGTGAGTTCGAGCCCTGTATCAGGGTCTGTGGCTCACAAAGCCTGGAGCCTGTTTCAGGTTCTGTGTCTCCTTCTCTGTCCCTCCCTTGCTCACACAAAAAAATAAATAAACATTAAGAAAAGGTTTTTCTAAAGAAGGTGTAATTTCTTTGGAGTGAGGTGAACCTTGCTGTTTGGAGGGAAAGAATGCAAAAAATGAATGCCTGGTGGTAGCCAGTGTGCCCACACTTGTTTCTGCTAGCTCCTGGCCCCAGCAAGGTTTCTGTACTACCTTCGAATTCTCTTCCATATTCATCCCTTTCCTCAAAACCAGGTTGCCTTGACTTGAGGGAATTCCTGTGACTATGGGGTAGGCAATAATTGTCTAAGGCAATGTGCAGAGGAGAAAACAACTTAATGTACCTCCTCCACTATATTCTTTCAAAGTTGGATGTTCTTACCCAGATGCTAATGCTTCCTCCACCATCTCTGTTCTTTCCTTCCAAGATGCTATCAGGCTGTCTGGAGCTCTCAAAGGTCTTGAATAATGTTTTCAGCTTAATTCTTATTTTCTGTGGTTTCTCTAGGGCTGATTCAAGGGAAGGAGTAAGAAGTAATCTAAATCTGGTTGTTATTTGATTTAAATTATAATTTTTATACTTTTTTGCCAAATGAAATTTTTGAATGTTAATGTAATCAAATGCTTTGTTCTTTTAATTTAAATTCTTTCATATTTTTTTCATTTCAACTCATTTGAGAGATATGCCAAGAACACATTAGTAACTCTTTCAGGTATTGGTTTTCAGTATGTGCCTAGGGCCGCACATCACTCGTGTGTGTGTGTGTGTATGTGTGTGGGTGTGTTTGTAAAAGGTCTTGTATAATTTTAAAATATTTTTCTATTCTGATTCAGAATGCTGTGTCCTATTCATCTTACTAGGGAATCTGATAATTACTAGTGCTGAAAGTCCTTTCCCATCCCAAGGTTTGAGTTAAATTTAATATGGCCGAGTGAGTTATATAGAATGTATACACAGTTCCTGAGAAAGTCACAGAAGTAATGAAAAACAAATAAGTTCTTTGAGAGGTAAAAATAAAAGAATTAGTTATTCAAAAGAAGACTTAAAAATGACAAGAGCCAAGTAATTTTGAGAGATTGCTCCCCAAACCCAGCCTATTTTAGTCACTGTGAGTGTGTGTGGGGTGGAGAATGAGGAGAGATGAAGAAAATAGTGGTTCTTTTTTTTTCAAAAGACATACCATCTAGTTTGGAGGGGCTGTGCATATATAAAGTAATGAGAACAAGTCAACAGTATATAATTATCTGCCCTTCAAATAGTATCAACCTCAAGGGCAAGATAAATCAGAGATGAGAGGAAAAAAAAGTTATTTTGAGTTGTTAGGGAAGCCATAAAGGAAGTTTCCAGATGGATTCTGATACGGGAGTGATAGATGTGGAGTGAGGTGGGAAATGTTTCAGTTAGGGGTGTGTGTGTGCCTGTAGGTGTTTATTTGTGTGTCTACCGTTGGAGTTGTGAAGAGTAAAGGATTTAAATAATGAGTAACTGTTGAAATTAAGCAGAAGTATTTGGCATTTATTTTCTGGACGGCAGAGTGCTATTGATATTTTTCATCAGGTGTCAGAGTGCAGGATAAATTGGATGAAAAATGGTAGAGGGTAGGAAACTATTCTGACAATCTAGATGTGAATTAATATGGGTGTAGACAAAGGCAATAGCAATCCAGCAGAAAGGAAAAAACTGAATGAAATTTGAATTCCCCCGACATTAGCACTAAGCTGATTTGTGATTATAGGTGAAGAAAAAATAAGAGGCAGTATATTTCACCAAAAGGATATAAAGATTAGGATGAGAAAATAGTTTTTGATGAGAAATGGTGAACATGGTATAAAATAGAAGAATGGCTTTTAAACTGTGCTATATGGATTATTATAGTTTCTTGGAGGCGTGTCAGGATTTCCGAAAGTCTGAAAGTCAGAGAACATAATTTAAAAATTAACTATTGGAACATTTTAATATAAAACAACACACCCACTTAAATGTGCAATAGATAAATTTTATCTCACTGCTGGACACTGATGGCATGAACAAGAGCCTCTGTGCTAACTCATTCATTGTGCAGACCTCCTTTCCTCTATGTGCTCAAATTCAGAATTCTTACAAAAGAATTGCTGAGAGGTTACTGTTTTTCAATGTCTTTATCTGAATTTAGGCCCCACTACCAAAATGCAGCTCAACTGTTATCCATAACTTTTTATGTACATATGTATGCATATAACAAAATGACTCAATTGTCACATAAAGGATTTCATAAGTATTTGCTGTTCTATTAACTTTAATGTGATAAAATATTGGGTTTCCATTTAAGACGTGCTATAGAAAGGAGTCGGTTTTTAAAAAGTTTGAAAGCTACTTGATCAGAACATACTAAGTTTGAAATTTTAGTGGAATACAGATGACAATAACTTTCAGAAAACAGAGAATGTGGGATTAAAAAATTCTGTTGACAACCTTGAGTCTGGTGGGTAGCTCTGAGAATAACTCACATGGTTGAAGCTGAGAGTGATTGAGTTCTTCTGGTATAAACAGTGTTTTAGGCAGCTTCCCAGGATGTGGAGTGGGAAGGAGCAGGATCCAAGGCTGGAAAAGAAGGGAAATCAGGGGATTGGAGGTGTATTGGTTCTTAAGCGTATTGGATTATTGGATCTTATTCTGAGAAACCAACTAAAAGAGTCTAAATCTCAAGTGAAGATTCTAAAAAATACATACCTACGGGTGCCTGGATGGCTCAGTTGGTTAAGCGTCTGAGTTCGGCTCAGGTCATGATCACACGGTTCATGGGTTCAAGCCCCGTGTCGGGCTCTGTGCTGACAGCTAGCTCAGAGCCTGGAGCCTGCTTCAGATTTTGTGTCTCCCTCTCTCTCTGACCCTCCCCTGCTCACACTGTCTCTTTCTCTCTCTCTCTCAGAAATAAATAAAACATTAAAAATTTTAAAAATACATATCTAGACACGATAAATTAAATTTCATAAGGAGCTGGTGAAGAAGAAATCTAAAATGTCTGTTAGAAGTGGAGACCTGCTTGGGGCGCCTGGGTGGCTTAGTCGGTTGAGCGTCCGACTTTCGCTTAGGTCATGATCTCGCGGTTCGTGGGTTCGAGCCCCGCGTCGGGCTCTGTGCTGACTGCCAGCTCAGAGCCTGGAGCCTGTTTCAGTCTGTGACTCCCTCTCTCTCTGACCCTCCCCTGCTCACGCTGTCTCTCTCTCTCTCTCTCCTAGAAATAATAAAAAAAAAAAAAAAAAAAGAAGTGGAGCCCTGCTCAAAGGAAAGTAAATACGTTACATTACTTTGAAGAAACGGTGGTCCAGAACAGTGTGGCTAGCTAATATAACATCTTTTCTAGTTGATGAGAGAGAAGGAGAAATAGACACACAGAGAGAAAGAGAGACAGAGAGAGAGAGTAAGGAGAGAGAGGGAGACAGAGAAAGAGAGGGGGAGAGAAGGAGAGAGAAAAGGAATGGGGGGGGCAGAAAAAGAGGGAGAGAGTGAGAAAGGGAGATTGGGAGAGAGGAGATGGGGAGAAATAGAAGAGTGGTGTTCTGCTCCACAACAGCAAGTTAAAAGCAATAGAAATGAAGGAAGGAAAACTGGCAAATCTGACTAGATACAACTAAAAAAAAAATAAATGAAAGAAAAGTCAAAGGGTAATTGAACACACAAGAAATTTATAATAACTAGAGTTCTTTCTGTAGAACATGACAGAAATGGAAAAAAGATGAACCAGGGGAGAAACAAGAGTGGATGTTCGGGTCTCCCAAGAAGGCATGTAGGAAAGGAAGGGGAATTTCAGTGAAATGAGCCTGTTTCCATTTTTTATGCTGTAGAAATGACTTTTATTTTTGCCCCAGATGTTGGGAACACTTAGGCTCCATTAAGGATCCCAGGCAGCTCTTGTCAGGGTTTATATTTTTTTGCTCTCAATTTTTCTTCCCGATTGGAGGAAGTGTTTTATCTTCTACTTTAATAAACTGTGGAGAAAACTTGCTATTGAATTCTGGCCTCCTTCCTGTAAAAGGCTAAGAAGGGATTGCTTCGAGCTTTCGACAAAGTAAACACTTCTCTTCTGTTTATTTAATTTTAGGAACTTGTTGCTTTTGTCCATATTGTGTGAGAGCTGGCTTGCACGATATATGTATGTATACAGATTCCTTTCAGACAAACATACATTTTTCTTCTGCACAGAGAAAGGAGAATGCATTTGTGTAGAGTGTGTCTCTGTGTGTCATGTGTGTGAAGATGAAATCTGGGGGGCTCTGGTGATGATGAGAATAGATTCTCTTGTTTGGTAAAGTTTAATGTGACACTTTCTAAGGATGGCGTATTTCCCAATGGCACATACTCACATGCATTGCTCCAGTTTAGCCTTGTCTAAACCAAGCTTTGACTTTGAGACTTTCCAATCTAGAAAATAAGTGCAAAACACTCTAGTACCATAATCACATTAAATTCCTTCAACATCCCCCTAAGAAATGTGCATAAAAATAATCTCATCTTGGAGCTGGAAAAATCAAGTCAGAGTGATGAATCGTTTTTTCAAGGACCTAATATAAATCTGAAGGTACACACTAAAAAACCCTACTAAGTTCCTGCTTTCTTGAACCCACTTGTACCCCCAACTTGTACCCCCACTTGTACCCCCAACTGCGAAGAACCAGTTCTGATTTCAGGCCAGAGGGATTTACTTAACGCTATGATCTGGGACTAAACACATTTGGAGCCAATCAGGTGCTCATTCTGTGTGCTAGCTCTGATGACATTTCCATACTGAACCTCCCAGAACCTCAGACCCCTGCTTTGCCATTGTTTCCCTCAAAGACGGAGTGGAGTTCTTGTCTTGAATCCCAGCCCAGCGTGTGCGTACCCAGCTTCCTGCTGCCACTGGCCAGCGGGCTCCACGTTAGCCCCTGTTCTCTGTTCCCGCCCCCCCCCCCCCCCGCCCCCACACCAGGAGGACTGCTGCTGTGTCCATGCATGCTGTGGGCCCCCAGTGATTGCCTGCATGGTCCAAAGCCTTCTGTCCATCACCCTAATCCACCAGAGCAGTGGTTTCAGACCTTTGACCTCACTATCCAGGCCCAAACTTCCACTCTGTTGTGCTACGGGATTTTGCATTTTCCCGGGCGCTTCCCCATCTGGCTCCCGCTTTCAGTTCACCCAGTATCTCCTAATGTTGACGGCAATTATAACTGAAACAAAACAGGGTTCATTTTCTGATTTTTGCATTCAATTCTGCAGATTTAGAATTCAGGATAATTGGAAGAGAAGCTAGCCTAAACTTTTATATCATGTTAATTAAGGACAAAAATCTGCTAAATAAAATACTAAGAGATCAGGTAGAATAGTTAAATTTCATGAGAAAATGAACTTTCCAAACACATTTAAAGTCTTTTCACCCATTATATAAAATACCAATATATTATTTGGGAATCTCATGTATTCAATAAAGCATTCCCCCTAAGGAACACTTTTTAAATAAATTTCACTTACTTTATTGATTAATAAGATTGTATGTCATTTAAATTTGTGAGCAAATAACATTTTTGTTGTTGTTTTTCAGACAACCTTCCATTTCTTTTCACTTAGGTTAAATTAGCAAGACTTGTGGAAATCGTTCAAAAATGTTAATCATGCTAATATTTATACATTTGTGAGTTTATGGAAGCACATGTAATAGAATATCCAGAGGAACTAAAGCCTAAAAATGATATGACTGACAAAACAATTTTTTTCCTACAGTCCATTGAAAACTTGTAGTATCTGTGCAGTGTGAAAAACATGTGTAACCAGGGGTGCCTGGGTGGCTCAGTCGGTTCGGCGGCCGACTTCGGCTCAGGTCATGATCTCAGGGTTCATGGGTTCGAGCCCCGCGTCGGGCTCTGTGCTGACAGCTAGCTCAGAGCCTGGAGCCTGCTTCAGATTCTGTGTCTTCCTCTCTCTCTGACCCTCCCTTTCTCACACTGTCTCTCTCTCTCAGAAATAAATAAAAAATGTTAAAAAACAACAACAACAACAAAAAACTCCACATGTGTATCCAAATTGTGTCAGGGTTAGAATATGGCCAACTTAGGGCTGCCTGGGTAGCTCAGTCAAGCATCCGACTCTTGATTTCAGTTCAGGTCATGATCTCACGGTTCATGAGTTTGAGCCCCACATCAGGCTCTGCACTGACAGTGCAGAGTCTGCTTAGTATTCTTGCCCTCCTTCTCTATCTGCCCCTCTCCTCTTCTCTCTCCCTTTCTCTCTTAAAAAGTAAATAAGCAAAAAAAAAAGTTAAAAATAGAATATACCAACTTAAAATTCAATTCTCTTTTCTGCATATTCTTCCTGGACTCTATTTTCTTGCTTTTGAAACTGTGTATTAAGATGGGAGATAGGGAAATAAAGAGCCCAAGGAACTGTATGTGTGTGAATGAACCAACACATGAAAGCTTGGTCTCATGGAGCTCTTCCATGGACCCCCTGCATTCCATAGATGAGGACCTTTCAGTGAAGGGCCCAGAACTAGACAGAAGACACCAGATATGGAAAGACCTAGCCTACCTTGAACTCAGGCCACATGCCAGGCACTTTACAGACAGGGCTATTTACCTGGCTTACTAGACTACATGTTGGACAGTGAGGAAGTAGCTTTATTATTGTCTTCACCACTGCCCTGAAAACTAGCTCTGTTGGTTTTTTCATCTCTGAAAGTTGTTTCTGCATAAATACCAGAGATTTGGGTTACTCAGGTCTCATTTTCAAGTATTACAAGTCTGATGGATATTGAAGTTTCAATCTGTCTTCAAATTAAAATCTCCTCCTCTTCTTGCTCTTAGAATTTCCAAGTGAGGTGTAGGTAGGGTGGGGAAGGTCTGATTTCAACCCATTCTCCCCGGTCTTCACCCCCAGTTCTTACCATCCAGGGTCATGCCAAATTCACCACGTGATAGCCCTCTTGGAAAGGAGATTTTCTGCCTGACTCTGTCTGTAAAGTGTTGTGGATTACAACTCTTTCTTATCGGTTTTATCCATTAGAAAAAAATGCCTCACCTTTAATTGTTTTGGATCATATTCAACTTTTCTTTTTAAATAAGGTACAGAGCATTTCATTAACTGGCCCAAAGCCACAGCAAATGGTTTTCTTGAGATTTGAAACCATGTATTTGGAATCTAGAGTCCAAGCTCTTCTCATTGCCTTATAAAGTTTCTCTGTGATTATAAACACAAATGCTAGTATCCAAAATCTATAAGGAACTCACAAAACTCCACACCTGAAAAACAAACAATCCAGTGAAGAAATGGGCAGAACATATGAACAGACACTTCTCCAAAGAGGACATCCAGATGGCAAACAGACACATGAAACAATGCTCAGCATCCCTCCTCATCAGGGAAATACAAATCAAAACCACACTGAGATACCACCTCACGCCGGTCAGAGTGGCTAAAATGATCAAATCAGTTTACTTTAGATGCTGGTGAGGATGTGGAGAAATTGGCACCCTCCTACACTGTTGGTGGGAATGTAAACTGATGCAGCCCCTCTGGAAAACAGTGTAGAGATTCCTCAAAAAATTAACAATTGAACTCCCCTATGATCCAGCAATAGCACTGCTAGGAATTTACCCAAGGGATACAGGAGTGTTGATGCATAGGAGCACATGGACCCCAATGTTCATAGCAGCACTCTCCACAATAGCTAAAACATGGAAAGAGCCTAAGTGTCCATCAACTGACGAACAGATCAAGATGTGGTTTATCTATACAATGGAATACTACATAGCAATGAGAAAGAATGAAATCTGGCCATGTGTGGCAATATGGATGGTACTTGAGGGTGTTATGCTGAGCGAAATAAGTCAGGCAGAGAATGACAGATATGTTTGCATGTATAGGAGGATTAGGAGGAACTTGACGGAGTACCATGGGGGAGAAGAAGGGGAAAAATAGTTGGGGAGAGGAAGGGAGGCAAACGATGAGAGACTCTTGAATGCTGAGAACAAACTGAAGGCTGATGGGGGTGGGGGGAGGAGAAGGGGGTGATGCGCATGGAGGAGGGCACTTGTGTGGATGAGCACTGGGTGTTATATGGAAACCAACTTGACAATAAACTATTTTTAAAAAATATAAACACAAATGAACAAATAAGTTTCATACCTCTAGTTTAGCTTTTTTCTCTCTACCAAGGTTGAATTATTAGATCAACACCTTTAGGACAACTAATACCATGAAGGAATTGACAACAAAAAAGATTTATAAATACATAAATAAATAAAATATATATTTCTGTTCATTAAAAAGCATCCCAAAATAAATATTAACTATTATAAATGAAGTAGATTTATGTGCTTTTCTTTTCTATTAAAGGGTAATATTTAAAAAATAAAAACAGATTTGTTATGGATCAGAATATAGATTGAGGGCTTTTAAAAGTTTTGGGTGTTTGGGCATATTGAAGGCAATCCAATAATTTTCGAACAAAAATGAAAACCTACGGTAATTTCAGGAAGAAATAATTGATTACTGAGGTGTTCTTGTAGCTGTTTGGGGCCGTTAGAACATTGCATACATGCAGCCGGGATCTGAAAACACAAGTGAGGCTGGAGGTAGAGAAAAGGAGCAGAAGCAGAGGTGACCTGGAGAGAGGACTATTGCTATTTCACCCCCTTTCCAAACATCTCCCCCCCGGCCCCCGCCCGCCCAGGGATTTTATTTTCGCTCTCTGCCTGACCTAAAGTGAGACACTGCACTACCAGTGAAGGAGTGGTTACAAGTAAAAGTAAGTCAGCGCTTCTCAAAACCATTTCCTTTGGGTTGTTTGAAATCAGAGAAAAGATTCTGAAAACCTAAGAAAACAAACAAATCTTGAGAAAAATTAACTGCATGTTCAGAAGATAGCTGAATGCAAGGTTAAGTCAGAGGCTTCCTAGCCTTCTCTTACTTCTCCGCTGAAATCCTCAATCTCACCCCTTTTAGTCCAATATTATCATGACCTGTTTTAGAAATGTGACTGTAAGTAATGGTCCCAAACTATAAGTATTCACTTACCTGTAGTTTTTGCATAGGGTTATCCTCAGATTAGAAGGGTTTGCTGTAGCATAGATTTTCTCTTGGCTCGCTGGGAGGAATTCAACAGATATATGATCATTTGTGACAACACTGGATAATAAATTTAACCTAGTTTGCAGGGCTTCCAGAGCACTAGATATCCTGATAAGAAGTGCCTTAAAAGGAAACAGATACTATTAGGAATATACTTAGTGTTTATATCAACAGTAGTGGGCCAGTCATTGTTCCTTTAAAGTAAGCAGATTTTTGTTTGTTTGTTTGCTTGCTTTGGCTGAAGGTCCCAAAGAGAATAGACTGAAGATTGTAGCTATGATAGTGCCAACATTATTTCCCATACCCGGTGCTCTAGATTTTGTTGATAGGGTTGTGATGACTTGAGAAGCATTTTGTTGATGTGAAGTCAAGGTTCATTTTTTATAAGGCTGAAGTGTGGCATGTATGATGTGACAGAAATGTAAGGGCCAGAGAAGTCTATAAGATGAAATCCATCTCCTGAAATGTTGAAAGGAAAAACTATTAATTTTTTTTATAGGCAGGATCGGGTGGAGGTACAGATCCAGCAACGAATTAATTTCAGAAGAGTAGTTGTATTAGTTGCAGTTCTCCAAAGAAATAGAACCAATAGTATATAAAAAGAGGATCTATTATGAGAAATAAATCAGTTCTGGAGTTCTGGAGGCTGAGAAGTCCTATGATTTGAAACTAGAGACCCAGGGGAACCAGTGGTGTGATTCTGTCTAACTCTGAAGGTCTGAGAACCAG
The DNA here is from genome assembly GCF_003009895.1 of Hyaena hyaena. Classification (NCBI taxonomy): domain Eukaryota; kingdom Metazoa; phylum Chordata; class Mammalia; order Carnivora; family Hyaenidae; genus Hyaena; species Hyaena hyaena. The sequence continues at coordinate 322,421 of NW_024081425.1, read as the reverse complement.
GGAAGTCAATGATGTACATCCCAGTCTGAGGGCAAGAAAAGATGTCTCAGTTCAAACAATGAGACAGAAAGAGGGACAAATGCCTCCTTCCTCCACCTTTTTGTTCTATTGGAGCCCTTGACAGATTGGATAATGCCCACCCACACTAGGGAGGGCAATCTACTTTAGTGAGCCCACCAATTCAAATACTAGTCTCATCCAGAAACTCCATCATGGTGACCCAGAAATAATGTTTTACCAGAAACCTGGGCATCCCTTGATTCAATCAAGTTGACACAGAAAAATACCTATCACAGTAGCTAAGAGAAAAATAAGCAAGTGTTTGTTTTTCCTTAAAGGGCAGAAGCAGAAGACATTAGGAAGTAAAAAAACAGGATGAAAATAATGGAGACTATGTTGAAAAACCTTTATTCAGTTAATAAAAGTGTCAAAGTATAATAATAAGCAAGATTAGAAGTGAGCAAAGAAAAGGTGTGCCAAGGACTCAGAAAATCTTACACTGCTGCCTTGGACGGAAGCAGTCTACATCTGTAGTAATCAGGAAGTTTGTTTGCCTTCTTTAGCTGTCTGTTTCTGGGCAATTTTTGAGAATCCTCAGCTGAAGGCCTACTGATAGAATGGGCATCCAGGGATCTAGAAATAATGGTTTATGTGTTCTTTTACTTTTAATTAAAAAAAAAATGTTTATTTGTTTTCAGTGTGAGAAAGGGAGGGACAGAGAGAGAAGGAGAGACAGAATCTGAAAGTAGGCTCCAGACTCTGAGCTGTCTGCACAGAACCCAACGCGGGGACTCGAACTCACCAACTAGGAGATCATGACTTGAGCTGAATACGGACAGTTAACCGACTGAGTCACCCAGGCACCCCTGCTATATGTGTTCTTAATTAAGAAACATGAATGGGACACCTGGTGCTCAGTCGGTTAATTGTCCAAGTTTGGCTCAGGTCGTGGTCTCCCAGTTCGTGAGTTTGAGCACCGCATTGGATTCTGTCAGGACAGCTCAGAGCCTGGAACCTGCTTCGGATTCTGTCTGTTTGTCTGTCTCTCTGCTCCCCTCCCTTTCTCTCTCTCTCTCTCTGTGTCTCACTGTCTCTCTCAAAAATAAACATTAAAAAATTTTTTAAAAAAGAAACATAAATCTAAGGATCATCTTAGAGTTTTGCTGCCATGTGAATTGTTAACAGTGTACGATAATGTTTCCATCATGGTTAAGGACAGAGTTCTCTGATGTCTGTCCCTGGAGACCAACTTTTCAGGATTCAGATTATGCAGGGGCTGCTGAGGCAGCTGTTCTAATAATGGAGCTTGAACCTGTTGGTGATAAAGCTGAAGGTACTGTATGTGCCCTTTTCAGTATTTAGTCATACTGATTTGCAATTGGCAGAATTGGAGGCTAGGAATGAAATTTCCCCACACATGGGATGGCTTGTACCTGACCCTTAGGAATATTTGTAGGCCTCTAGAGGGAGTTGGCTCTGCTGCTACCAAATCTAAATGGTCTAAATTTTAAGGATTTCTGAGAGTTTTTCATAACAATTTTAAAATTTCATTGGTTCTCTCTGCTTGTTATTTTAGAAGGGACAGCGGAGTTTCAAAATAAAAGGCAAATATTTACAGTTATTTAATAGCAGTACCAGTGAAATATGTGCCCCTGTCACTGGAGAGCTAAATGAATCCCCTGACCTTACCACACCCCAGATCAGGAAAATAAAATCAGCCAGCAATTATTATTATTATTACCATGAGGATCATAGCTCTCTAGCAAGGAAAGGCCTCAATTCACCCTAATAATAAGGAAACGATAACTGGAATGTAGTCATAGCTCATTGCTGTGGCCATTTGTATAAAATCCATTTGGGGGTGTCTATAGGGGCCTCAAGGCGTTACTTCTTTTTATGTCCTACTTTAAAAGTTTTGCAAGGATCATGTCATTACCAGGTAGAACATATATTAAAGGTATCCTCAGCAGTACCCTTAACATCAGGCACCAATGTTATTTTCAAATGGTTTACAATTTATCTCAGCTGCTGTGGGGCATTTTTGCTTAACTCGATCTGAAATCTTTTGATTCAAGAGGTAGCCATATTTTGAGTGCTGAAGTTATCTCCATGTGCTGTGCATCTTAATCTTTAACCTCTGTGAGTGTCTCCTGTGTATATCTTCCTTAAGTGCTTATAGGCACAATCATTCAGGTAAGCGGTGCTTGTTATCTGCAGTGGTCAGCCACTGAGTTTAGTTGTATTTGTCCAGTCAGAAGGCTTCCAATAGATGACAACTGGATTTTGGCAAACCAGCAGACATGAGGTTGTATAAGCACTGTGAAATTTTCATGTCAGCTGCTGAATTTGAAGGTCCGCCTCCTTCAAGCTGAGCACCTGCTTCCTTTGAGATTTCTCAATCCAGAAGAAATCTATTAGCCCTCAGGTCACACGGTCAGGGGAAAAATTAAATTTCAACTCACATACACATTTTGTTGTTATGGTGGTCAACAAAACACTTCGAATCATAATAATGTGTTATCTTGAGATAAAATTGTCTAGAGTAAAAGAAATGGAAACGCAAGGTCAAGGATTAAAAGGAATGATATGAAATTTCTGACTGTTAAAACAATGTTAATGGATTATTTGAAAGTGTAAATATCACACTGCTGTGTTCTTTATATTCATCCAGATACATTTAGAATAATACAATAAAATTGTTTTAAAATATCAATATTTACAGGGTGCCAGAGATTACATCTTTTATAAATATTTACATTCCCAACAAAAGTTTTGAGGTCAGCTTTCAAACGGGTCAGGCAACACTTGCAAAATTCTTTTAGGGTGTTTAAGACTAAAAACTCTGAAGACTTCAAAATCTAGAGCACAGATTCTCAGTGTTGGCTATGCACTAGAATCATGAGGGCAGGGGGACATTTATAAAACACTGATGACTGGATGCATTAATAGTTTCAGGGTAGGGCCAGGGCATGCAGCCCTAGATCAGACCACGGATCTAGAAGCAGCTCTAATGCTGCTGATAGCACTACTGCAGAGTGCAGTTAAGATCATTCTCCTGGGGGGGTGCCTGGGTGGCTTAGTTGGTTAAGCGTCCGACTTTCGCTTAGGTCATGATCTCACGGTTCGTGGGTTCGAGCCCCGCGTCGGGGTCTGTGCTGTGCTGACTGCCACCTCGGAGCCTGGAGCCTATTTCAGAGTCTGTATCTCCCTCTTTCTCTGACCCTCCCCTGCTCACGCTCTTTTTCTCTCTCTCTCTCTCTCTTTTTCTTTCTCTCTCTCCTATAAATAAATAAAAAATATTAAAAAAAAAAAAGAAAAGATCATTCTCCTGGGGCGCCTGCGTGGCCCCATCAGTTAAGCATCTATTTGCAGCTCAGGTCATGAGTTCATGAGTTTGAGCCCCACATTGGGCTCTGTGCTGACAGCTCAGAGCCAGTAGCCTGCTTTGGATTATGTGTCTCCCTCTCTCTCTGGCCCTCTCTCCACTTGCACTCTGTCTCTCTCAAAAATAAATAAACATTAAAAAGAAATTAAAAAAAAAACCCAACAAGATCATTCTCTATCAGCCACTAAATTCTCTGTCTGGCTGGTGCACAGGTATATGACTGCTTGCTCTCCAAGAAATTTAGGAAATACTATTAATCGACAAGTAAGTTAAAATTGCTGGATGATAAAATTTCAACTAGCTAAATGTGTGTTTTGGAAATGAAAATATTGAAAGGAAATACACTGAAATTTTCACAGTGATAAATTTGCCTCTTGGGATTGCAGATAATTTTTTCTGTTTCTTAAAACTTTTCTATTTTTTTATAATAAACATGATTTTTTCTAACCAAAAAAAGAATATACTCCAAATTATGAGTGTTCCCCTAAAAATAAATTTGCTGCACTTAGTTCCACCCCAGAAGCCCAGTCACAAATAGAAAGTCACATTATCAAAACTGCTCCTTGTGTTGCTCTGTGTCTTGTATCATATGATCCTACATTAAGCATGCATATTAAATGAATAAAATTAAGAATTCTTAGATATTTCCCTTAGGCTTCAGTGGGATCATGACTTGATTTACTAATTCAGGATTAAGTAATCATATAAGAAAAAAATATAATAGGTACCCCTTGTGAATATGAGTCCATGTATTCATCAAGACATTGCTATTTGCTGTGATTATTTCAAAAGAAATTTTCTACTTGTTTTTTATTTCCATGTTTTTCCATCAATAAAATTATTTTCCTTTCACCTAATATCAAAAAGTTGTTTCTTCAAAGGTTGAGTTTTCTCGGCTTGCTGCTCATGAAGGCATTATCTCTGTGGAGACTCACACTTGGAACCTGGGGGTTGTGAAGATAAGACTGTTTTTCTTGCAAGTGACCTATTCTCCACATGGCACTATAAAGATATATTGGATTTTGTTTACGCAAACAGAATATAAACCAGGTTCTTTGAAAATTAAACTCTCTGAAATAAATCAAAATGCCTATTTGGTGTCCTGATCTTAAATTAATGTGGTTGAATATCTGATTTTTCATGAAAGTAAGTAGCAGTGTATGATACATGTGCATAACATGGGGACACGCACACACTAAGACACAGTGAATAAAGGCTACTAGCACCACCACAGGGACTTTGTGACTAGTCACTTCTTTTGTTTCTTGGTTTATGGGTTCTGAAACTTCCTTTGTGAGGGCCACTGCTTTGAAATATAATCTATGTCCTTAATGCACTTTATTTTCTTGTTCCCCAAATTCCAGCCTTTTAATAACCCTATGTTTTTCTTGGTATATATTACTCGCTTGAGCTAGAAGAAGAGTGTGAATGGGGTGAACATATGCTCTGGAGTCATACAAATGGGGTTAAAACTATTATTAGTAATTAAACAGCCCTGGGAAAGTTAGTTATGGTGCTTCTTTATCCCTACCATGAGAATAACAACAATGGGTATCTCCTAAATTCTCAGACAATTCTTATGAAAGACCTAGTAGTTATGCAGAAAGCATTCAGTCCTTCTTTCTCTCACCCTGTCTTAGTCTGTTTGGGCTGCTACAACACAAATTCAACGGACTGAATGGCTTATGTAAAACAAAAGTGACTGACTGGGAAGTTTAAGATCAAGGTGCTGGCAGATTGGGTGTCTGAATGTCTGCTGAGAATCTGCTTCCTAGTTCATAGACAGCTATCTTCTCGGTGAGTCTTCATACAGCAGAAGGGATGAGGGCCGCTCTGGAGTTTCTTTTATAAGGGTGCTAATTCCATCCATGAGGGCTTTACCTTCATGATCTAATCACTTCCCATAGGCCCCACCAGATTGTGTTAGGATTTAACATATGAACGCAGAAACATCCAGTCTATAAAACCTTCCTCCATTTTTATAAACACACAGACTTTGGGTAAGTAAAGGTAAAAGCATTGTCTCAAGTATTCAGAGAAGAGGTAGCATGGAAGAGAAGGAGCAGTTCTTACCCAGTGGTGATGGAAAGGTCAAGAGACACCCTGGCCCTTTGACACAGGTGTTTCAAGTTTCACCTGCTTGATTTTAACTTCAAAGATGGGAACAGTCACAAATTGAATGGAATGTTTGTCTGAGCACAGGGTCAGAAATAGAGACACTCCTAGATTGCCCAATGCTTCCTCCATAATTCATTAGACATCTCTCATTTTGCAAATTCTTTTCCTTTATGCTTCTCAGTCTCACCTATTAAATTTCTTTCGTCTTCTCTAATGCGTGTTTACTGTCAGAGTAACATAATTCAGAAACATAATTACAAAACAACAGAGATATCTTAGATAAATAAGAAGCAGGATCCATATCCCACTGCACACTGACTTTAATAAATATTAAAAACATCTCCACTGTAACATGACAAAGGCTCAAACATATGAGGCATGAGATGAACATTACAAGTGGCTCATATAAGCCTTATTACTTACCTAGAGCTTACACCTTCTTTAATTTCACTCCAAATAATTTGCCCAGCGGTGATGCAAGCATCAGTGGGAAAACATGAATCATTTAAATACCTACTGAAGAACCTGAATAGAGATACTGTGAAAACCCCTTGAGGTCCTTGGGAAGAAAGAAGCAATATCAAACATAAAGTGCGTCATCACTAAGATGATTATCCAGGGGGGATATTATCAATATTAACATTGCTATGACAGATCTATAAGTATTTTTTTCTGTACCACAACATACAATATGTTCCCATGACTACATTGCTTGCCTGAAAAAACACAGATAAAGAGTATGCTTTTCATATTGCCTTGATTATTTAAATGCCAAATGCTAAATTATAGATATTTAAGTGATCTAAAGTTTAGGAGTTGAAAGCAGCCTCAAAATTCAATTAAATTCTAATCATTTGCTTTACTAATGACTGAAATAAAATGTTTTCTTTACAAATGAAGTCACTAATTGGGGAGAATGTATGTTAGCAATTTTATTTTGATTTAGTCATATTTTTAAATGGAAATAGATTTGTGGTTTAAAAAAGTATGACAGTAGAGGAAAAGCTCATTTCATCTTTTAAAACATTGCAATTTCATTTCTATTTCATTTACGGAGCATTACATAGTGAGCATGAACATGAACATGATGCTTAGGTTACATTTGGGTTCCAATCCCAATCTTAACTGTAGGTTGTTCAAGGGCAAAAATGGATCTCTTGTTTTCTTGCCTTTCTTGTTAATTGCTTCTTGATTCCATTGTTCGTGATATTGGAAGGCAAGAAAGGAGAGAGGCTCAAATGGTGATTTCTTTTTTTTAGCACCTCTGGCTCAAATTGAATATGAAGAGACATTGAAAACAATAAAGATATGTTTGAAAAGATGGTAAATGAGGCAGGCTGAGGAATGGGGCCTGGATCATACTCACCAGTGGGTTTTTTTGGATGAGAGGAATTATGCCAGAAGTGAAGTTTTCAGAAGGCAGATGAGTACAATCCAGGCACATAGGAGGGAGAGGAAAAATGAGATAGGACTGTTATAGACTGAAGTTTGTCTCCCCCACTCCCTTCCCCTAAATTCCTCTGTTGAAATCCTAACTCTCACTACCTCAGATTGTGAGTGTCTTTGCAAACAGGGTCATTAAAGAGGTAATTGGGATTGGGCACTGGGGTGTAACCTAATTCAATGACTGGTGATTTTTTTCAGGGAGAGATTAGGGCACAGACAGACACATAAGAATGACCAGGTATGGGGCGCCTGGGTGGCTTAGTCGGTTAAGCGTCCGACTTTCGCTTGGGTCATGATCCCATGGTTCGTGGGTTCAAGCCCCGTGTCGGGCTCTGTGCCGACTGCCAGCTCAGAGCCTGGAGACTGTTTCAGAGTCTGTGAATCCCTCTCTCTCTGACCCTCCCCTGCTCACGCTGTCTCTCTCTCTCTCTCCTAGAAATAAATAAAACATTTAAAAAAAAAAAAAAAAGAATGACCAGGTAAAGACAGGAAGACAGACATCTACAAGCCATGGAGAAAGGTCTCAAAAGAAACCAGCCCTGCTAACACCCTGAGCTTGAATGTTTAATCTCCCAAACTGTGAGGAAATATGTTTCTGTCTTTCAAGCCAACCAGTCTGCATTACTTTAGTATGGCAAACCTAGTGAACTGATATAGGAGTCAATTAGGGTAGCAAATTGTTACATATTTTTGGTCATCCCCCCTTCCATAGCTGTCACCCTAAATCTGCCTCTACAAATTTTAGCAAAGTGACTAAAGTCATTAAGTGTTTGGATCCAGTGAAGAAGAGGAATGAAGATGAAAACAGCATGAAAAATGAAGTTACATGCAATACTACCCAGAGACAGGACAATTGCAGACAATTCTCAAGGAGGGCATTTCAGTCTTTGGGGAAGTATCTTTGGGGAAATACAGAGGCCATATTTCCAATCAGAAAAATAAAGTGGGAAACTTCTGAACTCTTTGTGAAGTCACAGCTTGAGATTTGCATTTAACTCATGTTCCATTAAAGAACAACTTCTTACAGAACTGGAGTCCTAGAAGAATTGTGTTCTCATGGAAAAGGTTATTGCCCTGAACTGAGGAATGACTTGTGGAGCAACAAGAAAGAAGGAGACGAGCACCTAACCCGCCAGATCAAGGAAGTGGACCTTTGACATCAAAGGAAGCTGAATTGTCATGGCCTGGTATTTTCAACCTTATTCTGTAGTGGAGCTTCTGGGCTTGATATGAAAGCAAGGGTAAGATTTTTATTTATCTAGTTATTAGCTTGTAAGATTTTTATTGATCTAGTTATTCTCTTGACTGTCCCAACATTACAAGGTGGGACATGAGAAGAGTCAGCGCCCTGCACCTCACCTTTCAGTAATGAATGAGCAGAATGAATCTGAAACAATGAAATATTCATCCTTGGGTCTTAAGCCAGCTGTGTCTCCATGACACTACAAAGCAATTGTCTTAAACTAGGTTTGTGGTCTGAATGATTGCAAGAAGCATAGCCGCCACACTGAAATTGGTTTGACCTGAAAGAAATTTGGGTGAAGCATACTGTCTCTGTTGGAATGTTAAGGTACACCAGATTTATGATGCACCAGACAAATCTGTCCATACTCTCCTCACTGTGATACTGTATACATCATACACTATAAAGCCTTACCCTGGCTCCTTGATGGACCCAACAAATTGGTAGAGAGAAGCTTCACTTAGAGCATCAGGATGACGATGTTTGACATGTGGGAAAATTTTGCAATTCTGCTATTAGACCAAACTCATGTAAGTCAAGGTCACCAGTTCTCCGGCAGTTGAACACAACTGCATAGAAACAGAACAGTCATAGCCATTAGATGTTTAGAGTCTAGCAAACACTGATTTAATTTTTTTACCTTGAGCTTCTATTAGCTTTAACTTGGAGGGCTTTGTTTTTAGAGATGAATCTGAAAGTACGCGTTATCCCTCCCCTAATTATTTTAGAGTACTACTTTCTGTGTAGCCAGGTGCCTATACACATTCCTCTAAGTAAATAAATTCTTGTAAACTTTGAAAGGAAGCAGAGAATAATGCAAAAAACCAAATTAGGTTTAGCGTTAGAAACACCACTGTTTCCCAACTTTGCCACTTGTGGGTTGAACTTGAAAATGTACTTAGTCTTATTTTCCTCTTTTGTAAAATGAGAATAACAGTTATCTAGTTCTTCAGGTTGTGGAGCATTCAGTGATGTAATGTTTGAAAGCACTCAGTATCATGTTGAGCACATATTAAATATAAAACAATTGATAACTGTTACCATGGACTATTGGCTTGGTCCATTTTAGCGTACCTGCAGGTCTGATTTGGGGGTTTTCTTTTTTCCTTTTTGATTTGATACAACTGACGTTTCCAAATTTCCTCAAATTATAACGACCTTATGTTGTGGATGAAATAAACATTAAAGTTTTCTCTTAGTCTATATCACAGCAGAGGAACATTTATATCATTATTCAGAACTGTTTATTCGGTGTCAGTGAAGCCAGTTAGGTCACATCTGGTCTCTGTAAGACGGGAGATGATGGAAAAGCTGTGCGTGTTCCCTGAGGTTAGGCAGCATGCATTTTGTGTCTGCCCGCCTGCTGCTGTATGTCCAGACAGGCAGCACTTCAGTCGTCTTTACATTTGTCTTTAGAGAAGGAATCTGGTTCAAGGGGCAGAACAGAGACATTTAGAATTGCTTGAAAACAAGACAAAAGTCAACAAAAGCAAAGCACTATGTTACAAGAGAAACGCAAGTATCAAAAGGAAACTACAAAGCTCCGAATTTAAGAGATTTCCTTGAAAAGGATGGTTTGAGTTGAATTTGAAACAAGTGATAAACATGGACTTTTGGACATCAGTCATTTGCCTACATGTTCTACATAATTCATAGTTGTGAACAAGAAATATCTTTATCGTAGAGTTAAGATGAGAGTAAGTTAATCTCAGCATGGAAGAACATGACACTTACTGAGCACCTTTGAATTGACAGCATACCAGTAGGTCTGTTCCTTGACTCATTCATTTCATTCGTGTTTTATCTCATGTGCCAGTCATAGTACATGCTCAAATATGGCTTCTGGTATCTTTCTTTCAGAAATTGAAACTCTGAGAAATAATTAATTCACTCAAAGTTTCACAGTACGTGGCAGATCTCGATTCGAAACTCATCTGTTTGACCATAAACCAAGCTCTGCATCGTAACACGTGAGCTTGTTAAAAAGAAATAAAAGTGATAGACCACAGAGAACTGCCATACAGAAAATTTTCTTCTCCTTAGTAAATCCATCAATCTTCCAGTGATAAGTAGATCTCTTTATGTTTTTACTTATTGGATATATTAGCTAGATCTAAAGGGTGAGAATCAGTAGCACAAGCTTGGTGACAAAATAAATTTCCTAGCATAACCCTAGTTTTAAAAAAATGGAACTAAAACAGTTTTCTACAAAAAAGAAATGCTAACACATACGATTTCTAAAAAAAATTTATACATTTCATGATCATAAGTCATCATTTTATGCTAACTTTTTTATCATAACATTCAATATTATGGGATAGTCTTTGTATTTCTTCAGTAAACAGACTTAGAAACTCAGCTTTATGATAAAATAGCAAATAAGTATACAAATAACTATAACTTTTATTTAAGTGCTATGCTAATTGGTATGTAAACACTCTCCAATCTTATTTCTTAACTCTGTAAACAGTATAATGTTTAATCTAAACCTTTATCTTCTCTAAGCACTAGGACAAATAACATTTTTATCATAATATCTCAGTGAATTTTTCTCATTGACTGTTAGCTGAAACTTATGACCTTTGGTTCAAATAGAATTTTGATTATAAATGAATGAAACATATTTGCATTTCAATTTTTTAAATGTTTTATTTATTTCTGAGAGAGGGAGAGAGTCAGTGTGAGCAGGAGAAGGTCAGAGAGAGAGGGAGACACAGAATCTGAAGCAGGCTCCAGGCTACGAGCTGTCAGCGTAGAACCTGATGTGGGGCTCAAACCCATGAACAATGAGATCATGACCTGAGCCAAAGTTGGATGCTCAATCGACTGAGCCACTCAAGTGCCCATTAAAAACAGGTTTTATAACACATACATATGTGTGTATAAATAAAACTGTATCTATCATCCATCTATGTAAGTATGTATATATGTATGTATGTATCCATCCATCCATCCATCCATCCATCCATCCATCCATCTATTTTTCTATTTATCATCATCTATCCTCTATCTTCTCTCCTTTCCCACTTCCCCCACCACCTCCGTTTTCTTACTCTTTAACATCTTCATAAATATTTCTCTTTCTCCGTTTCTCCACTGCTTCAACTCCCTTTTTTATTTTTTCTTTCTTATTTTTATTTTTTGTTTGTTTTTTATTCATCTTTCTCCTTCCTTGATAAAGATTTACTTGAGAGTTTTCTGCTCTTATTTATAATACGATGAAGCAATAATACAAATATTACCTAACCTGATGTTAACTAGATCCTTTTATAGGATCCTTTTTGTTCCATAAAAACCTTTAGGCATTTTTAGTAGAGAAACAGAATTCTTATATCAAAATTTCCACAGATAAGAAACTCTTCTCAACATAAAGCATTTTCACAAAAGATAAGGAATTACATGATTTGGTAAGCAGCAGGAGAGATTGGCAATTTGGAAAGAACTGTCTAATTCTTAAATGGTTTTATACAGCTTATGTCTGAGACCTGCTGAGTTTCCAAATTGGTTCATGGATTCAGAGTATAACCTTAGGAATTGTTCTAGAACAAAGATAATCAGATGCCAGACCTCTAGGGTCAGTGGGTGAGATCTAAATTCTTCATATATTGACTTCAATTAAAATGTTATATCCATTTTATTCTTAATTTAACTGTTATATGAGATGCTGATATATGAAATTATTATCATTAATAGTATGAGTACTCGAGAAATTTTTTAATATCTCCAAGGTTTATTGCTTCATCTCCAAAATTCTACATTATGGGGTTGTTGGATGACTAAATTACATAATGTATGTGGATGGCTCAATTAGTTGCCTGATATATCAGTAAATATAACCAGTATTGATGATGAATATGATGATAAAGCCAAATTCAAAGCTCTGGTACCCACATTAGGTCTTCATATAATAATCATTCCATGCTCTCAGTTTTAGATATTCAGCTTCCCAGATATCTCACAGTGGATGCTCCATTGCTATCAAAGATTCAAATTTATTTCTAACAACTTGTGAACTTCTTTCCCTCCTTCAGAGCTTTTCACCAATATTATCTACTCACCCATCATCTCCCCCTTCTCAAACCCGTGCCCCTGAGTGAATTCTTATCTCGGTGATTGGCATCCCCACAATGCCATGAGTCTGCTCACCCACTCAGAAACATGTGTCCTCTTAGGTTTCCCATGGCCTTTCCTCCCACTACCCACCCCTCCCATATAAGATCTGCCTAATCTACCTGCACATGGAAAGAGTGACCACTTCCTGAGCACTTTTTCCTTAGTAGGCACTATTGTAGTTATTTTAGCTCCATATCACACTTAATCTTTTCAACAGCTCTTCTCCTTAGAGGTGGAGAAGTAGCTCACAAAGCCTCCAAAGACTGCTCATTCCACAAGGCCGCACTGCCCCTTGTAAAAATCTCTTGCCATCTCTTGCTATTCTCCTTTTTTGTCCATTCCTATTCTCATCGGCCTATTTCAGAACTTTTCTTTTCCCATGCGGCCTTCTACCATAGACTCTTGTGGGTGTCCCACAGTTTTGCCTTCCTGTAGTCCATGCTCCACAAAACCATTGTTCAAATGTGCACTTTATTTCTTATCACATTCCCGTCCATAATCTACTCTGTAGTAGACCTTAACTGCCTGGAGTTTCTAAATAAGTCTTTTTTTCTTTTACTTTTTACGTTTCTAGAGTTTTGCCTGTGCTGTTACAACTTACTGAAATGTCTAATGCCCCTGCTCTGCTCGATATCAGGTGATCTCTTTGGGTGGCTCTCAGCTCTGGCTGTATGTATGGATCATCAGATATTCTTTTTAAGGCTCTTAAAAAATGCCTAAGCCAAAAAACAATGTGATTTACTTGTCTAGGGTGGGGTCTGATCTTGGCATTTGTCCGAACTCCCCAGATGATTCTAATGTGCTCAGATACTCTTCCTCTTATGTTCCATTTATGTACTGTAATTGCTTCTATTACAATATCGATCACTTCCCATTGTAATTTATTTTCAAGTTGTATTTCCCAACTACAGCATGAACTTCTAGAAAGCTTGAGACCACATCCTTCATCTTTATTAAGGGGGCACATTTATCGTGCTTAGTACAGATAACACCTACAAACCTTACATTTGTGCATCAAATGAATTTTTATTTTTCTCTCATTTGGTGCCTTTTTCAATTTTTTAAAAATGTTTTCATTTACTTCAGAGAGACAGACAACGCGAGCAGGAGAGAGTCAGAGACGGACACACAGAATCCGAAGCAGGCTCCAGGCTCTGAGCTAGCTGTCAGCACAGAGCCGGACGAGGGGCTGGAACCCACCACCGTGATATCATGACTTGAGCCGAAATCGGACACTTAGCCAACTGAGCCACCCAGGCGCCCCTGGTACCTTTAAATTTAAAAGCAATTTAACTTATGTGAGATGGTAGAAATGTTAATTATTTGGAACAATTTTTGTTTTACAGCAATAGAAAAATAAATCTTAAGGAAACTAAAATAAGTAATCAAGTGTGTTTTCTGGGTGAAAACGTTGATTAAATATTATATATATTTCTGTGCAAAAACACACCAGGACTTCTCATTGCCCTCTCATCTCTGCAATGTTGCCTAGAATTTATCACTGTCATATTGGTCCTTTTTGAAGCCTCTACATTCAAGATGTTATAAAAGTGACTCCAGAAATACTTATTTTTCGTCCACTTACTTTTATGCTTTATTTCATATTTATGATTATATATTAAGAATTATATATCAGGGGCACCTGGGTGGCTCAGTCAGTTGAGCATCCAACCCTTGATTTTGGCTCAGGTCATGATTCCGGGTTGTGGGATTGAGCCCTACTTTGGGCTCCATTTTGAGCATGGAGCCTGCTTAAGATTCTCTCTCTCTCTGCCTGTCCTCTGCTTGTGCACATGCATGCAGGCTCTTTCTCTTTCTCTCTTTTTCTCTTTAATAAAAAAAAATGAAATTATACTTCATGTTGGAAATTCTGAATTGAAGAGCGCACAGTGTATTTCTAATGCTTTCTAAACTGAAAACAAACAAACAAACAGAACAGAACAGAAACCCAGCTCATCATTAGCTATGTTGATTGCAGCACCATTCTCCAACTTCATCAACTAAGATTTACATTTTAATCCATTTGAGAGCATACTAAGTAATATGCCATCTTCAGTGAGGATTGTGAACTCTGGATGTTTTAATATGCAAAATGCAAATTTCAAAAGCAAATTTTTATATTTATTTTCTGTGCTTGCTAACTTTTTGGAAGTAGTTAATTTTAGTGGAAATACATTTTTTTCCTTAGCTCAGCTGTACCTCAGAAAAGAAACGTTCAAGTGCATTTCTCATAGTTAAGTTTGAACAAATAACATCTTCTCAATTAGAAGAAAATACCATATATGTTATTATAATTATGTCTTGCAGTTAGAAATAATGATAATTTATCAATAATTAACTTTTCAAGAAGACAGCAAATCAGAACCACACAAATTATCATCTTGAGTTTACTGATAATGTTAACTTTTGTTTCCCTGTGCACTGTTTGTGGGAATTCTAACTGGTATAGCCACTGTGGAAAAGAGTATGGAGTTTCCTCAAAAAGTTAAAAATAGAGTTACCCTATGATCCAGTAATTATACTACTGGGTACTTACCCAAAAAATACAAAAACACTAATTTAAAGGTATACATGCCTGCCTGTTTATTGCAGCATTACCTACAATAGCCAAATTATGGAAACAGCCTGTGTCCACTGATGGATAAATGGATAAAAAAGATGTCACACACACACACACACACACACACACACACACACACACGAATATTGTTCAACCATAAAAAGGAATGAAATCTTGCCATTTGCAATTATATGGATGGAGCTAAAGAGTATAATATTAAGTGAAAAAGTCAGAGACAAATAAAATACAACACGATTTCATTCAGATGGAATTTAAGAAATAGAACAAACAAGCAAAGGAAAATAAAAGAGAAAAAGAGACAAATAAATAACCAGACTCTTAACTATGGAAAACCAACTGATAGTTACCACAGGGGATGTGGGGAGGGGAGATGAGTGAAATAATAGGGGATGGGGATAAAAGAATTCACTTATCATGATGGGCACTGAGTAATGTACAGAATTGTTGAATTGCCATATTGTATGTCTGAAACTAATATAGCACTGCATGTTAACAACACGAGACTTGAAACAAAAAACTTAATAGGAAAAAGGAAAGTAATAAAGGTAATAAAAAAATTAGACCAATTGAGCCTTAAAATTTATATTGACTCTAGCCATATTCTCTAGCATCTCCTCTTTCACTTCAGTTTTTTAAGTTTATTTTGCCAGTATCATTTACTTTTGCATGTAATTGTTTCATTGATGATGATAACTAAGGAAAACATTCTAATTTTAAGAATCATCTCAGATCTTATCTCACACATGAAACCGCCCCCAACTCCTTAATGTAGGTAGAGTGGATCGTTTCCTCCTCGATTCTCTTACACCACTCAGTTCAGCCTTTATTCTAGAAACTATGACTTGCGATATAGTTATTGGTTTAGGTGCATGCCTCCCCATCTTGGAACAGAAACTGTTTATTTGAAGATGGATTACTCATCTCTGCACAGCCAGAATCTGAAACATTGTCAGAGACATGGTAGTTGACCCAAACTAAAAATAATTATTACATTCAAGTATTCTGCAACACCCCTTCCCAACAATACACATAAAGAAGATAATAAATGCTATTTTTACACTATTTTTTCTAATGCCCTAAACTCTAGTTTATTCAGGAGGAGCTATTTAATTCCTACCTGATACATATAGTGGCAATGACACTGAAGTCACTACATATATTAGGCTGTCACACTGGATATATTAGATTGACAACTACATTGACAGGGTTGATATGCTCAGGATATTAGGTTTTTTTCATATTTTTATTTATTTTTGAAAGAGAGACAGACAGAGTGTGAGCAGGGGAGAAACAGAGAGAATGCGAGACACAGAATCCGAAGCAGGTTCCAGGCTCCAAGTTGTCAGCACAAAACCTGATGCAGGGCTTGAACTCATGAACCGTGACATCATGACCTGAGTTGAAGTCAGAGGCTCAAGGGACCGAGCCACCCAAGCACCCCTGCTCAGGCTATATTGTTAAGTTGATTTCATAAACTCTTTCTGAGGAAAGCTCTGCCAGTCTGAGACTACTGCTTCTCCTGGTTCACACTGTTCACGAAAGGGCAATGGACTTTATTTCTCTGGATGGAGCAAAGGGTAGTCATGGCATAGTACTGGTTTCCTAATTTATTTTTTACCATGAAAATTGGGAGCTAAATAAGGCGGAGGACTTAGAATCTAATTTAGTTGACAATATACACCACGGGAGTTAAATGATCCCTAAATCATAATTTAATAATTAAGAAGTCATTACTGTCCCCTACTATATGCCAAGGTCTATAAAAGATACCGGATGATAGTGAATATCTCTTCTTTTTCTTTATTTTTTTCTTTTCACGCTTGTTTTAGGACCCACATTCCTTCTAGGTCTTGCCTCATTTTTTTCACTTCAGCTTATATTAATAAAATAATGCCATTTTGATTTATTTTCATGCTTTATTCAATAAAATTAAGACATGATCACATTGACATACTGAAGAGTTGCTGTTTCCCCTAGAATTTTTAAAACAATTACATTTCTTGCCTATGTTAGGCTCTTGCATTGAAGTATTTAGCAATCATTGGGGCACTTGGGTGGCTCAGTCATTGAGCTTCTGACTTCAGATCATGATCTCACAGTTCGTGGGTTTGAGCCCCATATTGGGGTCTGTGCTGACAACTCAGAGCTTGGAGCTTGGTTTGGATTCTCTTTCTCCCTCTCTTTCTGCTTCTCTTTCGCTCATGCTCTGTTTTTTCCCTCTCTCAAAAATAAACATTAAAACTTTAAAAAACCAATTTAATAATTATGTTATTCACATATCAATTTCACCTCTCAGCAAGACTGCCTTCCAGTACTTTCCTATCCCATTCCTTCCAAATCTTATCACAAAACTTGTTATTGAGTACAATTCTCTTCCTCACATACAGTGGGTAATGTGTGAAGACATACTTGTGTGAGTATCTTCAAAATTGATCTTTGTTGGCTGAATATAGGTAAAGGTAGTAGAGTGTAAGGTGATATTTATAAATGTCCCAATTGAAATTTATATGGAAGCAAGGAAGGATTCTCCTTAAACCAGACTGAGGCACCTTTGACATCAAGGCTAAATCTTGAAAGATAATCAAAGACTCAATGGTACCAGGGTGCCAGTCTCTTCAAAAGACTCTTACCAAAGAGAAGGGAGAAACCCTGCATCTACAAACTTCTAGAGTGGAAGCAATCCAGGAAATCAGAGGTGTTTAGGACTTTAAGAATGGCTGACCAATAAAATACCTGAGAAAGGTGACCCATGGGAGTGAACACTGCTGTATCTAGGATGCGTCAATGATAGAATTTGGGATGTGGGAGACTGAAGATAGGCTGGGTAGGGAGCTGCTCTGAACTATGTGTCTCCATCTCACATTGTGCATATGAGTTGTGGCTTGTGGCTAGTTACACTGGGTGTTAAGACCATGCTGGCTCCAGGACATTGTGCTAGCTCTCTATTTTGCTGAATTTAAATCTCAGAATTTGTGCTCTGAAACCTTATGTGGCTTGGATTTGGTATCACTCGAGTAGCTAGTCAATCTCTTCTTTCTTTTTATTTGCAGTCTTCTTATAGTTTATGGTGGGCTGTTACAGAAATAGCTGCCATAATTTATTATCCTATGTCTATATCTTTTGCTAGTGCCTTAAACACTGACCCTGAGCTTGCTCATGTGACTTATTGATCCATAGAACATTAGGTAACTCAAAGGAAACATTATGTTGAAAGTGCTTGCATACTGGGGTTTACCCTCTTCTTGCTCTTGGAGCTCTGCTATGTGTGGAAAACTGTGCTAAGTGCCAGTGTGAAAGGCCATCCTTGGTAATACACCCACCAGCTAGCTCCTTGCCAACTGAATGCAATGCCTGAGCGAACTTCGTAGAGATCAGCTTATTTTCAGTGTGTCATAGATTGCCACCCCAGATCAAAGAACCACTAGTGCGAGCGACAAAATAGCAAACAAAGGAAATGGTTGTTGTTTTGAGTGACTATGTTTGGGGTGAACTTTTTTTTTTGCAGCAAAAGCTAACTGATAAAGAAACTGATACCTAGACTTGGGGTGTTCCCATAACCACCATTACCACCACCAAAAACAACACACACATGACAGTGGCATTGGAAACCATCCAGTGGGCAGAAGCCATAAGGTATTTTGTGAAGTCTGGAAGATTGGCAAGCAAACTGCTAGTGGAAAATGGAAAGATTGTGACATGTGTTATGTAATCTTATGAAACAACTCATAAAACTCTTGCCTAGAGTAATTTGGAAATAAAAAATGTGAACCTTGGCAAGATCATTTTCAGAGAGATCTTAAAATTTCATTGGCTTCTTTTAGTTGTCTATGGTAAGTGACAGGAAAAGAAAGTGGGCTCTAAAGAAAGACGGATCAGCTTGCAAGAAGAACTTATGTAGAATGTAGAGGGGCTAGGGTGTGCTGGATTAACTGGTTTTCATTTACAGTCTCTCCAGCCAGCGACAGTCCTAATGCAAATGAAAACCTAAGGGTGTTTTAAAAATTCAGGACCCTCCCAGTAAAACATGGTCACAGCATCAAGATCAAATCAAGGATATGACTGTAAGAACCTTGATAGGACTCTAAGAAAAATTTAAGGTGATGTCTAGTTGACTTTGTCAGTTAAACAAAGGACTTCAAAGACTCTAGCATTGCCTCAGAGTAGAGAAAGCCCTGTCTTGAAAATAAATGTGGACATGACTTTCGTTAAAAGATGCATAAAAAGCACACAAATTTTTGAAGGAAGTTGTATCAGCAAAAGGACTGCTGACTTAGACTAAAAGAAACTGAGTCACTTCATATGAAAAAGATGTGTCTAGACTCTCGAATTTCTATTGGAAGCAGACTTAGATAGTTACTCAACTTTTTCACTCTCAGTGCTTCTTGATAGTGCTTCCCACACTGCCTTGAGGCTTGTCACATGATTTCTTTTAGTGGATGTGACATTAGCAAATTTGATCTAAGTAGAGGCTTAAGAGTGCTTATTCCTCGGGGACTGTTCTTTTCCTGACCTTGGATCTCTGCTTCCGCTACATAAAGTAGTGGGCCAGTCTCTTTGGTGAGTGAAATTTGGGCTAGTCACCCTTGTCACTCTACATGCTCCCACCAACCATTAGACCTCTGAGTGAGGTTCTATTAAAACATTGAGTCACGGTCAGCTACCCCTCTAACTAACACATGGGACACTCTAGGGAAGTAAGCTAGAACCAACCAAGCAATCTATGGAATCATGAGCTAATAAATGGTTATTATTTGAACCACTAAATTTTGGGGTAGCTTGTTATACAGAATAAGCTAAGTGAAGTACACCTTGTCTAAGGCATTTATCATATTATATATTTTTTAAATCAAAGTATAGTTGAGACACAATGTTACTTTAGTTTCAAGTGTACTACATAGTGATTCAGCAAGTTTATGCATTATGCTATGCTCCGCACAGGTATAGCTATCATCATACAAACATTATTGTTAGTACGGTACCATTGACTATAACCCTATGCTGTACTTTTTATTCTTGTGACTTATTTATTCCATACCTTATTATATTTTCATTAATTACTACCTACAGTAGAAATAACTACTACTGTGCTATCATCACCATGCTTTAGTAGAGCACATGATGTCTTAGTCATCTTTTTATCCCTAGTCACTGGGTATAGTGTCTGGGAGATAATTAGGAAGGGAAATGTGATTGCCTTTGAAAAATATAAAACTGATTATGTCGCTTCCCTGAGTAAAATTCTAAGCTCTTTGCATATGAATACAAGGTATTCAGTAAATACTTTTAAACACACAAGTTAAGCTTTTAACATGCTTTTTTTTTGTTGACAATATTAATGATTCTTCTTCCCCTCCATCTTCCCCTAGTTCTAAGATGCTTAATTAGAATTCATGAAAAATGTATTAACAGCTAATATATATCAGGCATATGATGTGCTAACATTCTAACGAGGAAAATGAGATTTAAAACAAATGCAAATACAAATATAAAATTATGCATTACTAATGCAAATGAGCATATATATTGATTACATTGATCAGCACAAAGGACCACTCTTGGAGGAGGCACAAGAAGATGTCTCAGCTGTGCTCAGTGTTGGCATTATGACTCTGTACCAGCTGGGGCGAAAAAGTGAGAGGAGAAGCAGTCCTGGCAAAAGCAGCAGCATGGATAGATTCCAAGTGGCAGGAAACTCAAGCAACACGGGGATATAAGATATTGTGTATGGTTGCACTGTAGGGGTGACAGGGTCAATTGTAATTCTTGCCTAGAGAGGCGAGGCAAGGACAGGTTATGACAAATGCTCCTGACATCAAGCAGCTTGGGAACATTCCAGTGGGCTTACGTGGAAGGGAAAGAGCAGAGGTGAGTCATGAAAAAATGTGTGTTATAATAAATAGTCCCAAAGTCATGAAATATGGCAGTGGTCCTATTGTTTTCCATCCATCCAGACATAAATGCTGGAATAAATGGGAAGAATATTATGGATTTTGTTGCCTTTTCTGAATAAGACACAAGAACTAAAGCTTTTTAAGTATGCACATCAGTTTGGCCTTTGTTCATCGTGGAATGAATCTAAGTTCCCTTAGAGGGAAAAAGGAAAGTAGTCTTGCTGATAGATTATCCTTGTCAAATGCTTAACGCTATGGTGTGCACCCAATGACTTCTCAATTCGAATTTGTTGCTCATGAAATACATGAAATACATGTTCAGTAAATTTATATTTCAGATGTAGCATGTTTCTCTCCAGTCGTGGAGAGTACTTGGATTGCATAGATATTTAGAAGTTCAGTTGTGATAGAAAATTCTTCCTCAATTTTAAACTGCATTTAAAGGGAATGTAATCTGTAACTCTCTTAAAGGTTATTTCCAGAGCTCATACTCAAAGGAATTTATTGTGCTTTGTGTTTGCACTATCATCATTTTGTTTAAACATGGTCTTCACTCTGTCCCATTTGTATTTCTCTTTCTCCTTAATAATTCAGTCTTGAATGTGTTGAGTGAAATCAGTATTTTAATAAAACGAACTGTTTGGATCGGATAGTGGAAGGTCTCTATTGCCACAGCTAGATAAAGAGAGTACTTGCCCGATCAAGTGTGACTAATGACCACACACAACGCACAGAGAACTGATCTCAAAAAGAGCACTGCAAATCTTATCTTTACGAATAGGAATGCCTAGCCATTAATAATGTTTTGCAGTAGATACCCCTGCTAAACACACCCTCAGATGTCACTCTTTCTTTATACGGAAGGCTGCTTTTATTTCCCCCTTCCATTTAATAATGCTAAGCTCCCATGTGCTGAATCACATTGTTAAAGTGTTGATATACAGGACCAGATAACACAGTATAAAACTGACATGTCTCAGGTAAAATGTCACCTTTGTGGGTTAGCCTTATGCTTACTAATTGCCCATGAATCTACCTCCAACATTCAGGAATCTAAGAAAGGTAAAGGTAGAGAAATTTTCAGTGGACCAGGTAGAAAATATTTATAAGACCAGAGATGGGATCTGTTGGTAGAAGGGTGAAGCTTGGTGAGATGCAAATGGAGATCACAGGTTAAGAGCAGGAGTCCTGAGGTTGAATCCTAGACAGAGGCTGAAGGAAATGTAATTTTCCCTGTTTTAAATGGGCATTGAGGCAAAATAAACAGGAAATGGTTTTATATCCTGTACCAGCTATTGTACCTACTGTACTGAGAACAATGTCAGAACACAAAAGTGAAACATACTTAATATTGGTAGCAAAATCTGGGAAATTCAGGTCTTAGACTTCTAAACTTCTTTACTGGATCAGTTATATCTCTTTTTGGTTACTGGACCATCACTGAATTTAGTTAAGGTCCCTGTATCAAGTCAGAATACTTTTAGACCCTACGTAATTAATTTTGTCAATTAACCATTCATGAGCCATGGATGATTTTTGAATATCTGGGAAGCAGAGTGAAGATTTTTCCCCACAGTTCACTTCCTGCTTCAATGAAAATTGCCTTCCTAGGAGCAAGCAAGGAAATGTGCACATCTATAATACAACAAGGCAAAATAAAAAGAAATAAGAAGCAAAGTAGAAAGCTTAACATAAATTTTGTCATTCAGGTATAGTTTTTATTTTAGAACATTGTAGAGCACCATGGGATGGACTGTTCATAATCATGTAGGGCACATTTATCACCACTCATGGAATATGTAGTCAATAACAGTTTCAAGTTGGAAAAATTAACTTTGCTGTCCATTATGATTATGATCATCTGTCTTTCTTTACCTTAGCCTGGTTTTAAAACTTGAAAAATATTAATGAAAAGGAAGTAATTTGGAGTTATGTATCATCTAGTTTTGAACTCCATTTACATATATCATAGAATACCAAAGTTACTGATTATTCTTGTATGGCAAGATATTTGCCAGTTAGTAGATGAAGTAGGGGGGAGGATGTGTCTAATCAGTCTATCCAGAAAATACAGTCAGATAGTGCAAAATATTTTTATGAAAAGGGGCTCAATTTTAAAATCCTTGAGTATAACAAAACTTTGAATTTACCTCTAAAAAAGCCTGGTGGTGATACATGCCACAAGACTATCCTCTTCCTAAAGAAGGAAGCCTACCATCAAAAACGAAGCCCTAATTATAACCAATGTGCCTGTGGGTTGGGGCAGAAGAAGAAAATGAAAGCTGTCAAATCATAACATACACCTAAAATTTGCTGATCTTGTTTTTTATATCCAAACAAGTCAGTTGGTCAAGGAGGAAATGGTACTCGTTACATTTCAGACCAGTAATTGAGTGAATTCCAGGTGCTCCATTGTATAGCAAGCTTCTTTCAATATCTGTTTTCAGTAAATATTTGTGGAATAAATAAACCTACAAATACCACAGATATTAATGATAATTTTTATTTTTTTAAGTTCATTTATTTATTTTGAGAGAGACAGAGACAGCGTAAGTAGCAGAGGGGGAGAGAAAGAGAGAGAGGGAGAGAGAGAGAGAGAATGAGAAGGAGAGAGAAAATACCAAGCAGGCTCCACACTGTCAGCGCATAGCCCGATGTGGGGCTCGAACTCACGAAACTGTGAGACCATGATTGGAGCTGAAACCAAAAGCTGGATTCTTAACCAACCGAGCCACCCAGGTGCCCCTATAATTTTTATGTATATGACATTTAGTTTTTATTTATATTTAGTACTTATATAAAATACTGGATTTAATTTTCTAATACTCTGTTAAGAATTTCTGTACCTATTTTCATGAGAGTAAACATACCGGTAATTATTTTCTTTATCAAGTTCTGGTAGTGAGATTATGTAGGATTCATGACCGAAATCAAGAGCTGAATGCTCAACTGACTGAGCCACCTACATGCCCCAGTTCATGATATCATCATATTTCCTTAAACCCTTTTATTTATTTATTTAAGTTTATTTCTGTATTTTGAGTTAGGGAGTATGAGCAGGGGAGGGGCAAAAAGAGACAGAGAGAGAGAAAAATCTCATGCAGGTTCTGTACTGACAGTACAGAGCTTGATGTGGGGCTCAAACTCACAAACTGTAGGATTGTGAGCAATCTTTTTGTACAGCAAGAGTTGGATGTTTAACTGACGGAGTCACCCAGGCACCTTTTAAACCCCTTTTAATGTGTATAGAATTTGTAGTGATCACTTCGCTTTCTTTCCTGATACTGGTAACTTGTGTTTCTTTTTTTTCTTAATCCATCTAGTTAAAAGTTTATTAAATTGATTTTTTCAGAGAATTGATTTGGGGCTTTGTTAATTTTCTTTATTGCTTGTTTTCTATTTTGTCTTTCTACATTTTATTACTTTTTTCTATTTAAATTGGTCATTAATACACCATAGTCTTTTTTCTAATAATTTAAAGCTGTAGATTTCTCTCTGAGAACTACTTAATGACACCAATTTTTTTTATATCTTGTATCTTAATTTTCGTTCAATTTAAAAAATTCTAAATATGTCTCTGAGTCTTTACCTATGAATTATATAAAAGCTTAATTTATAAATATTTTAAGTTTTTTAGAGATGTTATTGTTACTGATTTCTAACTTTATTCCACTGTGACCAGTGAACATATTCTGGATGATCTTCATCCTTTATTAGTCTATGGAGATGTCTTTAGCCCAACATTGTGGTGTATCTTAGTGAAAATATTACAAACACTTGTACACTGAGCATTCTGCTGAGCTTAGGGTTCTATAAATATCAGTAAGGTCCATGTTGTTGAGAGTGTTCAGATTGTGCATATCTTTACTGACTTTTTTTTGCATATTCTACCAATTTTTGAGAGAACTACTAAAATCTATAATCATTAATACAAATTTATCTATTTTTCTCTTCAGTTTCTATCAATTTTAGTTTCATGAACTTTCTATTAGCTTCATGAACTTTTTTCATTAGCTTCATGAACTTTTAATTACTGTTATTACTATATACCCATTTATAACTGCCTTTCTTGTAAATTAACTCTTGTACTGATATGAATTACTTCTCTTTATCTCTGATAATAATCTTTGTCTTGATATTTTTTACTTTATTTTATTTTAATATACACATTCTGACCTCCTTGATCTTACTGTTTTCATGGCATAACTTGTATCCATTTTTCAGTTGATCAGTTTTATGACTTAGAGCAATTATGTGCTGGAGACCAAAAAAAAAAAAAAAAGGTTTTCTTTAATCTGAAACTTTTTCTTTCTTCATTTTTGAAGGCTATCTTCACTAGGGTATAGAACTCTAGGTTGAAGACTTTTCTTCCATCACTTTAAAGATGCTGATCCATTCTCTGTTGGTCTCTATTGTTTTCATGAGAATGCTACAGCCATTTGAATAATAATTGCTCCTCTACATGTAACATGTGTTTTTTCTTTGATGGCTTTCAAGATGTTCTCTTTATCATTGCTTTTCAAAAATTTATCACGTAATTAGGCATGGTATTCTTTGGCATTTACTGAACTTTTCAAATACGTACATTCATATCATTCACCAAATTGGGGGAATTTTTGGCTGTCATTTCTTCAAAAGTATCTTTTAGCTTGTTCTTTCACCCCTCTCCTTTGGAGACCCCAATCGCACCTATGTTAGACATTTTGATATTGTCCCACCAATTACAGAGAGTCTGTTTATTTTTAAAATATTTTTCTCTATCAGATTTCATAATTTGCAAAACTGATAGATTTTCAGGTTTACAGAATATTTCCTCTGCCATCTCCATTCTGCTATTAAATTCATTATTTGAACACTTTTACTTTTGGCATTGTGTTTGGCAGTTCTAGAAATTTGATTACTTTCTTTAGGTTTTCTATGTTTCTGTTTAGACTTCTAACTTTTAGTTCTTTGCAGACATAATTTCTTTTACATCTTTGGACATAGTTTTAATATCTTCCTTGAACTTCCTGTCTCCTCATTCTAATATTTGGATCACCTGCGATCAGTGTCAGTTGATTGTCTTTTTTCCTTGAGAATCAGTTGTTTGACTTCTTGATATGTTGATTAACTTTAATTTGTAAATGTCATGCTGTGAAGAGTTTGGATTCTGTTATATCCCTCCAAAAGAATGTAGTGTTTGTTTGTTTGTTTGTTTAAGCAAATAATTTGGTTTGTTTCTGATGGAAGACCACTCCTGGGCAGTGGCACACACCTCAGTTCCCTTCTTCTAGCCTCAGCCACAGTGATTAGAGATGGACACACACACAGTGAAGGTGGCAGCCAGGTATTTACCATCTACTAGACGAGGGACATGTTTTAAAAGTCACAGAGGTAAATGCATAGGTGCAATTAGGCATAGTTTGTACACAGGATTTTAGGCTCCTTTTCTTTGCCTATCTTCTTTTGAGGAGTTGTCTTTAATTTTCCATTGGGTTCTGGGTGCCCAAATCTGGTCTTTTGGCTCTTCAACTAAGAAATACAGTGGATTTTTTATTATATTTTTAACTATCCTTCCTGACACAGGAAGTTACTGGTGTAACTCCCCAGAAATACTGTAACAGTCTGTTCCCAACAGCCTCCATTGTGTCACTCAAATTCCCACTTCAGAACTCTATACCCAGAGTGATGGTTTTGAAGTGCAATCATGTCATCATCTCTCTGCTTAAAGCTCTGTTATAATTTTCCTTTGCTGTTAGGAGGAACAAATTTCATAATATAGCATACAGGATGTTAGTCTGCTCCCCATGACCATTCTAGTTATTCCACACTTATCTCCCCTCCTGCTCTCTGTGCTCAGCCTTGATGATCTTCTGGGACTCGATGACATTCCTTTGGCTTTGGACATTCTTCATCAAGTTAAAATTCACTCATCCTTTAGGTTCTGGCTCAAATGAAACTTCCTAGCAGGTCATAATGCTATGTCTCTTCTTGTCCTTTCATACTTTTTTTTCAAAGTATTAAATAAAGATTGCACATATGCATTTACTTCTGTGACTTTTAAAACATGTCTCTCTTCTAGTAGATGGTAAGTCCCATAATGCAAGGGGCTATGCCTATTCAAGCTTCCCATTTCATCCCTAGAACTCTGTATCCGCCTGGTACTTAGTTGGAGCCAAAGCAATATATATTTCATGAGTGTATAAATATATAAGTAAATGAACAAATAGTACTGGAAGATTATCTGACCAAATCTACTTAATAGAAAACGAAATGCTTGAATAATAGAGTGCTGTAGTGTTGCCTAACCCTAGGAATCAATAGTAAGAAATAGTAAGTAGACCAACTTTAATTCCAGATAACCCCAGTGTAAGTGGCAATTCCAGAATGAACCTTTTTCTTATTGAAGTCTCGTTTAAACATTAAACTCATTTTTTTTAATATTATGACTGCCTCTGCTTTGCAAATATTGTTTATTTTTGTTTTGTTTCTAGTTCACATGTGCATAGCATATCTAGTGTTAAAGAAAAGTTAGAATGATTGATTACTATGTCTCATAATTAATTTCTCAAGAAATAGCCTGGTCCTAGATAGGTATGAACCTTACAGTGCATATCACTTATATAAAATAATCTACCGTATTTTCCATACTTATCTTATTCCCAAATACCATCTTTGTTGCGATGTTATGAGAACCATTATTTTCAAAGTCAAATCTAGACTGCCTCATGCCTCACATGTTTGTGACAGTTTTCTTTTTAAATTTTTACTTAAAAAATGTGTTGTTTTTGGAAAGAAACCAATGACTCAGAAAGCTTTAACAAAACAGAATTTCTACAATTGTTGCTGCAGATAAATAATTAATGTGTTTTTACTCGTGAGCCACTGCTATTCTTAGGAACTTTTTCCCCCTTTTGGTTACATTTTCCAGATTTAGGAAGCTGCTTTTTGGGTCTATAAACAAGATGATGCTTATATGCAAAAGATTTTTGGGTGCTGGATAAATGAGGTGCCTAAAAATCAATAGGTCTGGGAACTGATGTCTCAGAAGCCTTATGATGTCCCTATGGGTACTAACCTGGGAGTGCCAAGGAGTATTGGCACTTTCCTGTCCTGAAAGCATGTTTCCATCAGTAATATGAAGTACTGAATTGATAGTAGAGATGCACGGCTTCCAATCTGGCCTGTGAGACGCAGGACAGTAGCACCACATTTTCGTGACTTAATGAAGATGAAATTACATTATGTTACGTTTTAATGCTTTGCTCAAACTGAGTAATTTGGGAATACCTACCAAAACTTACCAAGCAAATCCTCTTTATTTTCATATCTAAGAATGTATTGATGGTCAAAGATATTCACTACAGCATTTTCAACACAAGAAAATAAAAGAGACTCACACCTAAACTCCCAAAAACAGCTGGTTTAGTCTTTTTACCTCCACTCCAACTGGGAGGGGCACTTTGTGGGCTGTGTCTGCTCTTCCAACTCAACATTCTCTCAGGTCAGCTCTTCCAAGCTCTCTATTGGGGGAAATGTTATTAGCAGGCCCTTTTGGTCCACACATTAATTAAGCTAAGTCCTCTTGTTTTTCGTCAATATTAAAACCGGTTCTTGTGTTCTCCATCTGGTGACTCTTGTCACATCTCAGCTGGTTCAGAAGTCTGGTAAGGAAGAGGCATGTTCTTTATTAGATCCTGTCAAAGCCCCAAAGCATTGGTATGCAGGGATCCTCAAGATGTAAAACTAAGTGAAAAAAAAAAAAAAAAAAGAAGGTGTAGAGCAGTGGGTATAATTTGTGTTAAATAGGAGGATTTACATATATTGTTATATTAATTTAATATTTCTAAAAGGTTATACTGTGGGTGCTCCTAGGGAGAGTTTTCAGGCAGAGGCAAAGGAAAAGAGAATGACTTATTTTTCACTGTATACCTTACAATCTTTTTGTCATTTTAAAACTGTTTGTCTATGTAACTTATTCAGAAATGGTAAGTTAAAATATAAAAGTTTAAATAAATGCATTCTAATTTATTTGAACACAATGTGTTCTTTGGAAGCGACAGGATTAATAATACTGTGAGAGATTACTGATTGAGAAACCTGCTATGTTAGGCTCTTGGTAAAGCCTTACAATGGCTATCTCATCTCAGGGTCTTATCAACCCTATTAGGTAGAAATAAATTGTAGATGAGGAACTTGGGCCCAGAAAGGTGATTTATACAAGGTCACACAGTGTGTAGACTTAACTTTTGTCATTCCAAGGTCCACGCTTCCTTTAGTACATCACACTGGAGTTCAGCCTTATAACTCATTTCATTTATTCACCCAGGAAACATTTATTCTGGCTTGTTCTTAACTATGATCCAAAAGAGATATAATTTTTAATTATTGACATATAACTCTCATATGATGAAATGCCAGATTTTAAGTATGATGGTGAATGAACTTTCAGTCAATGATTACAGTGGTGTATGAAATGTATACACCTGTGCAATCATCTCCCAGGTAAAATACAGAAAACAGCAAGCATTGCTGAAGGCAGAAGCTTCCCTTCTGCCTCTTCTCAGACTATCTCCCCTTGGAAAGGTACATATTATTCTGACTACTATACCCACGATTAGATTTGTCTTTTTGAAAACTTCATGTTAAATGAATCGTGCGGTATATACTGTCTTGTGTATGGTTTCTTTTGTTCAACATTAGTTCTGTTAGATTCATTTAAGTTGTTGAATACCTGTTTATTCTTTTTCATTGCTGGGTAGTATTCCATCTATATATATTCCATATATAAATATTCTCCAGAATATTTATTTATATTTCTGTAATTTACTGTAGATAGGTTTTTCCAGTTTTTAGCTATGAACAGAACTATGAATATTTTTCTATATTTTTTGATACAAATGCTTATTATTGTTGGGTGTTTATGTAGGAGTATAATTACTGAGTCATAGTGTATATTTGTATTCAGCTTTGGTACATGCTATAGACTGAATGCTTGTGTCCCTGCCAAATTAATATGTTGAAACCCTACCACTCAACGTGATGGTATTTGGAGGTGGGGCCTTTGTAATCAGGATTAGATGGGCTATGAGTCATGAATGGTGGGTGAATATACTAATTTATATTCCCACCAGCTATGTATGAAAGTTCCATTTGCTCCACATCCTGAGCAATGTTCAGTAGTATTATTCTGGAGCATTTGTGGGAACAACTCTTTTTCTTATGTAGTTTTATGTTATTTTTCACTGTTTTACAACCTTATTGAAGCTGTATTTATATACTATTCAACAATCCATTTGTAAGTGTATAGTTCAATGATTCTCAATAAATTAATAGTGTTGCAACAATCTCAATAATTCAATTTTAGAACACTTTTGTAACCCCCAAAATGTCCTTCATGCCTGTATGCAATCGATCCTCTCTCTTTCCTCAAATTCAGAAAACCACTGATCTGCTTTCTGTCTTTATAATTTGGTCTTTTTCAAAACTGCATGTAAATGGATCCATGCAATTTATAGTGTTTTGTGTCTGTCTTCTTCCATTTAGCATAATGCTTAGAGGCTTTGTACCATAACATGGAGGTACATCCATATTATTTTCTGCATCAGTAGTTGTTTCTTTTTATTGCTGAGTAGTATTCTTTGTGTGTATGCACCACAGTTTGTTTATCTATTCACCAGTTGATTGGCCTTTAGATTATTTCCAAATTTTGGCAATTAAAAATAATGGTGCTGTGAACATTCACGTACAAGTCTTTGTGTGGAAATAGGTTTTTATCTCTCTCGGGTAGATCCCTAGAAGTAGAATTACCAGGCTGTGTGGCATATTTTTTTCTATTGCTGCGTAGCAAATCTCCAGAAACAACCCTCATTTATTTCCTCACAGTTTTGAAGGTCAAAAGTCTAGGCTGGCTTACTTGGGTTCTCTGCTTAGGGTCTTGTAAGATCAGAATCAAGTTGCAGGTCAGCTGGGCTCCTACTTGAAGATTGGAAAATTCCAAGTATCATTCAGATTGTTGGCAAAATTTAGTTCTTTTTGTTGTAGCACCGAGGTCTCTGTTCCTTGTTGGCTATGAGCCAGGAACGGCTGTCAGGTTCTAGAGATAATCAACATTCTTTATCAGGTGGCGCCTTCCATCTTCCACCCAGAAATGGATGTCAAACTCTTCTTTTGTTTCAGATCTCTGTGAAATTCACTTATCCCATCAGCTGGGAAAAAATGCTCTGTTTTTAAAGGGCTCGTGTGATTAGATTGAATGCACCTGTATAACCTCCCTTTAAACTTCAAAGTCAACTGGTTAGTAATCTTAACTATATCTGCAAAATTTTTGATATATATATAGTCTGCTGTGGACCTAATGTATACCCCCAAAATTCATCTGTTGAAATTGTAAACCTCAGTGTGAGGCTGAGAGTTAATTCTTTGAGAGTTAATAAGGTCATGAGGCCGGAACCGCTGGATGGGATTAGTGCCCTTATGAGACACGAGAGAGCCTACTTTCTCTGCCCTCTCTGCCATGCGAGGATATAATGTTCCTCTGCAAACAAAGAAGAGTGATCTCAGCAGGCACTGACCCTACTGGTACCTTGAATTTGGATTTTCCAAGCTTCAGAACTAAGAGAAATAATTTTCTGTTGTTCAAGATACTTCAGTCTATGGTATTTTTTATAGCAACCCAAACTGACTGGGGGACTTGCCTTGAATTCTACATACCTCATATGGCCATGCATGTTTACATTAAAAAGAACAATGGAGCACCTGGGTGGCTCAATCAGTTAAGTGTCTGACTTCGCTCAGGTCATGATCTCATGGTTCATGGATTTGAGCCCCTTTTTGGGCTCTGTGCTGACAGCTCAGAGCCTGAAGCCTGCTTCACATTCCGTGTCTCCCTCTCTCTCTGCCCCATGCTCTGTCTGTATCTCTCTCCCTCAGAAATAAATATTTAAAAAAACCACTAACAAGTGGAATACTGTTTTCTAAAGTAACTGTAGAATTTTATAACAAACATATCAATAATTTATGAGGATTCCAGATTTTTCATATCTTTATGACAATTTGATCTCATCACTTTTATTCCTATTTTATTATGTAAATACAAATGTATAATGTGGTATATTATTGTACCTTGACTTTCATTTTTCTATGGATAATGATGCTGAACTTTTTTTCAATTGCTTCATGTTTTTTGGTAAAATGCCTATTTAAATATTTTGCCCATTTTAAATTGGTTATTTTTCTTCTTATTTGGTCATAAGAGTACTTTATATTTCTGGATATAAGGACATTATCAGAAAAATTATGTATAAATATATCCTATGATTCCAGCTTATATTTCCACTTTCTATTTTTTGAAATTTTTTGAATGTTTATTTATTTTTGAGAGAGAGAGAGCATGCAGGCAGGGAAGGGACAGAGAGGGAGTCACAGAATTCAACACAGGCTCCAGGCTCTGAGCTGTCAGCACAGAGCCCAACATGGGGCTTGAACTCATGAACTGTGAGATCATGACCTGAGCTGAAGTCAGACTCTTAACCAACTGAGCCACCCAGGCACCCCATATCTTCACTTTCTAAATGATTAATTTAAAAAAGAAAATGTTTATATTTTGATAAAATCTAATTTATATATTCTTCTTTTATAGATCATGCTTTTGATATCAAATACAAGTAATCTTTGCCTAACCAAAGGACACAAAGATGTTCTCCTAGTTTTATACTTTAAGACTTGCATTTACGACTTTGATCCATTTTGAATTGGTTTCTGTATATGATACGAAGTATGGGTCTGTACTAATCTTCTATTGCTGCCTAATAGATTAATACAGATTTAGGAGCTTAAAACAACACACACTAATTGTCTGGGCTCAGTTTGGGCACAATGTAGCTGGATTCTCTACCCAGAATCTCACAAGGCTGCAATCAAGGTGTCAACTGGGCTGCATTCTTATCTGGAGGCTTAATTAGGGAGAGATCCATTTCCAACCATATTCAAGTTGTTGGCAGAATTCATTTCCTATGGCTACGTGACCGAAGGCATTAGCTTCCTTCTGGATGTCTGCTGGAAGTTGTCCTAGAGGCAACTCACAGTTCCTTGCCATGTAAGCTTCCTTAATATAGCTGAAATATAGCTGAACACTTCATCAAGTTAGCAAGAAGACTTTCTCACTCAAACTTACTAGGAGAGTCCCATGCAACGCAACGTGATTATGGGCATCATTTCCCATCACTTTTGCTACATATAGCATTACCTGGTTAAGGAGTGACATCCCATCACTTTTGACATTTTTTATTAGTTAGACACAAGTCAAAGTTTCCAGCAGCACTCCAGGGGAGAGGATTAAACAAAAGCATGGGCAGAATACAGTGGAAATATTGGAGGTTATCCTAAGGTTTATCCAACACAGTGTCTAAGTGGATATTCATTTGTTGGCTTGGCAAGTGTTTATCCATTGCTTCAGCACCGTTTGTTGCGAAGACTGTCCTTTCCCTATTGGTTTATAGCAGCAAATTTGTTGAAAATCAGTGGATCATAAATATGAAGGTTAATTCTTCATCTCTCTATCATGTTCCTTTCATCTTTATGTCTATATTATTCTGGGATTTCAACAGGGATTATATTGAAATACAGATGAAATTTAGGGTGAATTGCTATATTAATATTTTGAATATATGAATACATGAACATGGGGTGTTTCTCCTTATATTTATATCTTGTTTAATTTCTCTCAGCATTCTTTATGTAGTTTTCAGTGTACAGGCCCTGAATTTACTTAATTAAAAGTACTCTTATATTATTCTTTTTGATGCTATTGCAAAAGTAATCATTTTCTCACTATTGTTTTCATATTGTTAATTGCTTATGTAAAGAAATACAAGTGATCTCTGAGCATTGGTTTTATATTCTGTGACCCTGCTAATCTTGTTCATTAATTCTATTATTTTTGTGTTTTACATATAAGTTCATATTGTCTGTGAAGAAAGACAATTTTACTTTTCCTTTTAAAATTCTAATGATTTTTACCTCATTTTCCTGGCTTGTTATACTATATAAAATACCCAATTAAATACACATGATGAAATTGGACATATTGATTTATTTCTGACTTTAGGGGAAAAAACATTAATTCCTTTGCTGTTATGTATGGTCTTAGGTGAAACATTTTCATAGATCCCTTATCAAGTTGTGGAAATTTTTTTCTATTCATAGTTTGTTCAACATTTTTTATTTTGAAATTACATTGGATATCTTCAAATCCTTGTTTTTGCACTTATATATAAAAACAACAGTTTTATTTTTTTTATTCGATAATATGGTGTATTGTATTAACTGATTTTGGATTTTAAACTAATTTTGCTTTTCTGGGATAAATCCCTCTTGGACATCTTTATATATATATATGAAAGAATATACTTTGGCAGCTCCCTGGGTAGAATTAATTTTTTTAAGGTTTATTTTTGAGAGACAGATAGAGTATGAGCAGGGGAGAAGCAGAGAGAGAGGGAGACACAGAATCCAAAGCAGGCTCCAGCCTCTGAGCTGTCAGCACAGAGCCCAACATGGGGCTCACCCACAAACCATGAGATCGTGACCGGAGCCAAAGTCAAACACTTAACCAACTGAGCCACCCAGGTACCCTTCCCTGGGTAGAATTCAAGCTATTTGATCAAATATACAAAAAAAGAGATTTTATCTTTGAAAAATAATTTCTTTAACATCAAAACTGTTTAAATGGTAAAAATTCAGGAATTGCTTTGACTTCAGGGATGGTTTCTTGTTTCTGGTTATACACCATAAATCTCTGTTCTCAATTCTATTCTCTGTAGCATTATTTATTAGTCACAAATGACAGGCATTATTATAATATTTGGAAATACTAGCCTGAGTATTTTCATCTGATACCTCCATTTTTCTCTTGATGCTACCTCCCATCTAGTCAGCTGAGTAATCCTGTATTTGTGGCTATAGGGAAGGAATGTAGAACAGGGAAAATGTATTCTCTATTAGCTCCTGTGTTTAAAGTTTAGGTCTTAGAGTATTCTGGTAAGATAATGCATTAGTATAAATACACAGAAAAACATGAATTTGGGCATCTAAGATACAAGTTCTGGTTGGAGAAGGAGAATTGGGTGAGAATTGGGTGATGTGTTTTGATGCTGGGGGCTTCCTCATAAATGGTGCCTGGGCCCTGACTTCATGCCCCACCAGGATGAGGGGAGGGGGATACGGCAGTGGAGAACTCTGTGCCCTCTCCTGGGTACAGTGAATACCAATTGAGTAGCTATAACTTCCTCTTGTGTCTGGATAGATAGAAATTCCACGGAGTCCTACCCCAGATTCCGTGAGCCCCATATTTGCAACAGGGCAACAGTTTGAACTGTGTGCCGAGTATGTCCCAGAAAGAGAAGAGGACCTGAAGGGAACTTTTAGAAGGGAACAAATTATAATATGGCAGGACCTGCATGTAATAAGACCTACGTTGTCATGAGCATGAGAAGGGCTCAACAGATTCCAACATGGTCAGATGACAACCCGAGCAGACACACTCCTCCCTGCCAAGCCCCCCACCATCTGCCTCACATCTCAATGGCATCAACCAAACCTTCCTGGAATTTAAAGGCAATTCTAGATAATGTCAACTGGGGGTCTTAAAATTTCAAAGATGCAGTTTTTCTATTTGGAGAAGTGGGTCAACTTAAGTTGGGTGATAAAAACAATAAAGAGGCTCACATTGGCTCCATAGATGTATATGAAATCTAAGATAATAATGAAACTGTATGAGATCGTAAATGTGTGGGTCACGATCCAAAGAGTAATAAATGGTTGGAACTATGGGCCAAAGCTATCAAGATAATATGTTATTGGGATAATGTAGGCATAATATAAATATTCAAGTAGAGCTTGAGAGCTTAGTTGCAGAGAGTATAAATAGTTAAGAGCTTCAATGAACTTTACAATGCATTAATAAAATTATAATGACTAAAGAAAAGGATGACCCGAATCAACTGCACTGGGAGGATAATTGTGAAGGGTGTGTGTGTGTGTGTGTGTGTGTGTGATGGTAATTATTTGTAATGTAATTTACTTTAAGCTGGTTTGAGTTCAGAGAATGTAATAAACAGGCAGCAAATTTTAACTGGGTCCTGTATTCTATGAATAATATGACCATATACTAGATTTCTGATTAGTTCAGGGAAGTTCCATTAACACCTATTATCTTAGTAATTTGCAGGTTTTATATAAAGCAATAGGAAGAATGGAGATTTGTTTTTATCTGTAGATAAGAATTGGTCTACTTGGGAAAGGATACTGACTCATTAGGTGGTTGTCTTCAAACAATAAGGGCTATCACATGTAAGAGGAATTAAACTTTTCTGTGGTGCTAGTGGGTAGAATTAAGGCCACTTAGAAAATATCCAATAAGAAGTATTTTAACTTTGAAAAGAGAACTTTTTATACATCAAAACTCTCTAAAGATAGAGAAGCTTTCCCAAATTGAAGTGAGTTTCCTGACACTAGGAGGGAAATAGAAAGATCGCATGGTTTCAGTCAGGATATTGCAGAGAAAACTCAAATATCGGATGGTGGGGTCAAATGAATTTTTGATCTTTCCTCAAACTGAATTTTTTAAATAGTATTTAGGTTTAGAATCCTGTGGGCAATCAGAAAAGGATTTGAAGAATAGAGAGAGAATGACTGTCAGAAATCATTATCGATTACAAAGGCAGTTTCTATAATAGAAACTATTGAAAAAACTTAAGTATTTTCATGTTCTCATTTGTTATAAACCAAAATATATTATTTCATGTGCTGCTCCCTCTACCAAATAATATACAAATCTTGCCAAATACACGTTGCATAAAAGATTTGATTTATACAAGCCAATTGGCACCTTCTAACTTGAAACACAGCCAGTCTCTGGAATTGCAGAGGCCACTGGAAGATGGCCCCCAGGCACCGCCTTCCTGTGAACAGTAGAATAAGAACATGGAAAACCTACCACTTTCTGTTGCCTTCACATAGGTATCTACTGGCACGCTTTCAGGAACAAGTAACAGAAAATCCAACTAAACAATGAGACACTTACTATGTGTCACAGCAGGAAGCCCAGAATAAGTCAGTTACAGGTGTGGTGGATTCAGTGGTTAATGCTGTTTGGTCACCAGGTTGAATTCTCTCTGTGATTTTGTTTTGTTTTGTTTTTTTTGGTTTTCCCTTCATAACTGAACAACATGAATAACCATTTAAACTGGGTGAGGCTGCATAGATATTAGATATTGTTCTCACATTATAATGTCCAAAGGCAAAGAAGAGTAAATCTCCGTCTTATGTTGCTTACTAAGACAAAGTAAACCTTCCCAGAAGCCCCACAACAGATTTATGCAACAGCAGACAACTCATTGGACAGTACTACAAATGTGCTCCTGGCAAGAAAAAAGAAATTACTGGTAAAGGAAATGGAATCACGGGAGAGGCCAGGTACACAATGGATATTCAGTGTCTGAGCCGATTCAGTGCTTTCAGCAGGGAAGAAAGTGATGGGACACAGATGGACTTTGGCGAGGTAACTAACAATGTCTGCTACAACCCTTTTGTGCCAGATTTCAGTGTCTACTCTAATATGAAAATGGCACCTGCATTAGGTTCCTAAGGCTGCCATAACAGAGTGCCATGGGGAAGCTTAGAAGGGAGGCTTCAAACAACAGAAATTTATTGTCTCACATTTCTGGAAGCTAGAAGTCTGAAATCATTGTGTTAATGGGTCCATGCTGTTTCTAAAACCCGCAGGAGAATCCTTCATGGTGTTTTCCTGACTTCTGGTGTAGATACGTCACTCCAATCACTGCCTGCATTATCACATGGTTATTTTTTCCCTGTATAAACACCTTCTTAATAAGAACATCAGTCATATTAGATTAGGTCCCCCCTTAATGATTTCATCTTAATGGTATCTATCTATAAAATATCCATTTCCAAAAAAAAGTCATATTCATAGGTGCCTGTTGTTAGGACTGCCACATACCTTTTTTAAAAAATGTTTATTTACTTATTTTTGAGAAAGAGAGAGAGAGTGAGGGGGCAGGGAAAGGGCAGAGAGAGAGGGGAGACAGAAAATCCTAAGCAGGCTCCATCCTGTCAGTACAGAGCTGATGCAGGGTTTAAATTCACAAACCATGAGACCATGACATGAACCAAAATCAGGAGTCAGATGCTCAACCAACTGTGCCACCCAGTGCCCCTCAACAACCAACTGCTCAACCAACTGCCCCTTTTCCCAGTGCCACATTTCAAGTCTAACCTCTATGTCGTGATGCTCTGTTAGGAATCTGAAAGCTATAAGGTTGCTTCTTCTGAGTTTTCCTATATGAAACAAGGTCTAAAGTTTCCATTCAATGAGACAGCATACTACAATATGTTAGAAAGAGCACCCAAACAAGATTTGAAGATTTTTGTACTATTTGGGTCATCTTGAGAAAGTCACTTATTTTCTTTGAATCTGTCCGTTTCCTCACCATGTCAGAACTTCCCAATATGCTACCCTGACCTAAAGACATCACTTATCTGGTGTCTGAGGAGCTCTCTATGGAGATGATCATTGGATTATCAGTTGTAGGACTTCATGATCTTCCCTTTATTAAGGCAGGTTCTACGAGGTAATGTGACATCTCATTTTCTATAATATATAATATCCTCCCTTGATTAGAAATTTGCAATTTGGAGTATTTGTGGTTTAATAAGAGAAACATAATTATTGGCTGAGATTACATTATGAGACTAGAAAAGTGCAGAGGCAAATAAAGTCAAGTTATTGCAGATGGAATTTGTAAAGAAAAATACCCTGACCTCCAGTTACAGGAGCAGAAAGGTTTAGAAGAAGAGGGAGTTTCTTGAATTCCACTGGCCTCTTTAACAAAGTTTGAAGAGTGCAATTGCATGAGTAGACAAGCCTAACACAGAACCAGCTGAGATGGCATGAAGTTAGGGGAATAAGTACTACATGAATGAGATCACTTACCCTTATATACTCTAGGGGAGCCACAAGTATTTAAAGAGGCTCAGGATACAATAGTGAGCGTTGGCTCTGATGCTGGGTCAGGACACCCATGCATGCTTTAGTGACTATAGTAATTAATATTTACATCTGCCTGATACCTTTCTCTTACCTTTCTCTATTTGAACGTGCCTCCCTGTCCTGAAGAGTGTATCTATAATATAGGCTGGAACTATCATATTCCCTTGCTCTGGTACACTGGATTATTTTATTTTCAATGCAATATCATCCCCTTGGGCAGAAATTAGGCTAATAAAGCTGGTTGTTCTTTGAGGAGGGCATAGACTACATGTATCTACTTTAGATTTGGCTAAGGAGGATAATGGACAAAGAATAAACTCCCAGAGGGTTGGGCTAACCAACACACAAAACAACGGATAAAGACTTCCAGAGAGCAGGATCAAGGTTCAGTTATTTCTGCTGTAATATAACATATACATTCCTAAAATTCACTGCACTATGCAAAATCATGCTATAAAAACTATAGAGCTTATGGGGAAAATGAGGCTGGAGCATAACACTCAAAAACTTTGTCAATTACATATAAAAAGAAAAAGATAGGAGCCTAATAAAAATGGACGCACAGCTTTATACATGTTAAACGGTTAAGGATTCCATAGATATTATGATAAGTTCATCACTGTACCCTGAAAAAGACCCAAAGTATGCTTGTATAAGTGGGCATTGGAAGGCTTATAGTTTGTGAGTTATTGTGAAGTGGTAGAAGAGGGTTATCTGAAATTGAACAGAAAATTCTAATGCCAGATGTGGATGGATGTGGCTTATACCGTGCAGTGAATGGTGCTAGCTGGTAGATGTTCAGAGATGTGTGTCTGTGCCTGTGTGTGTGTGTTTCTACTCATTTTTCTTCCGCTAGCTATAGTTTCCTGTTTGTCCAGTGTTTCTTATGGACCAGATCGCACATAAGCAAATGTGAAATTAGTGTTATGTTGAACTTGTTTTCCAACATATCAGTCTTGTTGGGACACTCACATTTTTAAAACAAGCGTTATAGCAGAATGGATTATATTTCTAGAATACAGCACATTTTCTATCCATCTAAAGGTGTTTCATGGCAATATACTTTAGTAAAACTTTTCATGTTTGATAATCTAACAGTTTTTTAAAAACTGATTTTCACCCCAAGTTTGTGTGAAAGCCACAAAACTAATAAATTGGACACATTCTGAGATCCCATTTTATATTGTGTGACATTGCTATGCCACACCACTTGTTTCAGTACAAGTAGGACTGGAGCGCTGGCTGAGTATTCTATAGACCCAGCTTAAATCAAGATTTACAATGCTGTTGCTGTGTGTTTCAAATGCATTTTTGTGCTACATCACTTTTTTCCTGAGGGAAAATAAATTAATCACAGAACAGAAAAAGGAGAAAAGAAATCAATTGTTAGCTGGCATAGTCAAAGATCAGTTCAGCATTCCCCTTACAATGCTGCTTTCCACACATT
The DNA here is from genome assembly GCF_003009895.1 of Hyaena hyaena. Taxonomy (NCBI): domain Eukaryota; kingdom Metazoa; phylum Chordata; class Mammalia; order Carnivora; family Hyaenidae; genus Hyaena; species Hyaena hyaena. Next base: position 282,148 of record NW_024081425.1, on the reverse strand, counting down.
TCTCAATTAACTAGAAAAATTCTCCTTAGGGTGAATATTGCGAATATTGAATTTTGGTGTTTTTGTTTCGTTTTTTCACTTAATTTTCTTTGTAAATATTTATTCTTTAAATAATTTACAAATGTAATATTTTTGTTTTCTTCATTTTGTCTCAGAAAAGTGGCAACTCCAAGTAAAATGTGTGTTCATCTCCTAGGGCTGGCACAACAAAATACCACAAACCAGGTAAATGAGCAGAAATGTTTTCCTCACAGATCTGGAGACTAGAAGTCCAAGATCAAGGTGTGGGGAGACTTGGTTTCTCCTGAGGCCTCTTTTCTTGGCTTAAAGATGGTCATTTTCTCCCAGTGTCTTCACATGTTCCTTCCCGTTTGCTTGTCTGTGTCCTAATTACTTCTTATAAGGACGCAGGTCATATTGGATTATGGTTTACCCATATGACCTCAGTTTACCTCAGTTACTTCTTTAAAAGACCTATTTACAAACACAGTTACATTCTCAGGTACTGAGGGTTAGAATTTCAACATGAATTTTGAGAGGACACAATTCAGCCAAAACAACACATTGAGGTGAAAAACATTAACATGTTAAGTATGATGCTGAACCTGGACTTAGAAGGGCTTGGGTCCCAGTTCTTTACTCACCAACTCTATGATCTGGGGTAGGAATCTAATATTTCCAAATAGTAGTGACTCTGCTGGAGCAGGGTGTCCCTCCCAATTCCCAGAAGACAGTCATGCACGCGTGAGGTTCTCGTCCTCCTTCCCACACTATTCCTTTCAGTCTGAAAACCAACACGCTGTCTATACACAGAAAGGCAAATGTCTTACTGGAAAGTTTAAAGTAAATTTATTTTTTAAAACTTTTTTCAATTAAAAAATTGTTTAATGTTTATATTATTTTTTGAGACAGAGACAGGACACGAGTGGGGCAAGAGCAGAGAGAGACAGAGATGCAGAATGTTAAGCAGACTCCAGGCTCTGAGCTATCAGGATAGTGCCCAATGTGGGGCTTGAACTTATGAACCCTGAGATCATGACCTGAACTGAAGTTGGAAGCTCAACTGACCAAGCCATGCAGACTCCCCTAGTTTAGAGTAGATTTAAAAGAGTTACAACTTAAGGAGAAAGAGACTAAAATCCCATTGTGCACTTTCCCTTGAATCTCAAGAAGGAAAGCAGTTAAAGATTTGTGTCCTTGCAAACAAGGGCATGCCCCATGTAGCTTTTCTTGACTTCTGTCTTTTCACTCCGCCATAAGTTCGGGTTCTTTGTCCAACAACTCCTCCTTCTTCATTTCTCGCTCTTGTCTCAAGCTCCTCGGCACTGCAGAATCCACATTATCCACAAGGGTGGACCCACACCACTCACTCTGCCACCGTGCCCGTAGTCCAGCAGATTCAGGAGCAAAACTGATCTTTAGCTATCAGTCTCTAAGCTTTGCAGAAAACTGAGGTGGAGTGGACATAGTCAGTTGGGGGATGGTTGACGGAAAGGATTTGTTCAGTCCCATGGGCAGAAAAATTATTTTCCTTGTTTGGATTTTTTCTGAGGGGAGGCAGGGGTTAGCAGGAAGAGGATGCTGGGGGGACAGGGGAGGGAGCTGCAGGAGTTGGAGTCTAATGGTTGCGATCTCTGTAGCTCTGGGACGTGCTTCAGTTTCAATTACATTCATAGGATTCAGAGTCAAGCAATTTGAATATGTTCCTTCTCGTTACTTATATGTTAGTTTCAGGTAATTTTTAATGAAGGCTAAAACTATTGCAGTCTGTCAAGGTCTATAAACCCTGTTTTAGGATACATTACGTTTTTCAAGTGATTACCTTTTGGCTAGAACCAACATTTCTAGTAATTCGCCAAAATGACCAACACAAAGGGAAAGAGGAGAGGTACCCTTATATGTTCTCTAGGCTTTTTAGAAACATGTAGTTAATCATTTGGCCACATACATGTGAATCTATAAGAAAAGTGATATTGTGGACATCAAGGAGTTTTCGAGAAGGAGTGTTCCATAAATGTTACCATGGCAAAACTGGAAGAGTCTACAATGTTACGCAGCGTGCTCTTGTCATTCTTGTAAACAAATAAGTTAAGAGCAAGATCCTTGCCGAAAGAATGAATGTACCTATTGAGCATATTAAGCACTCAAAGAGCTAAGGGAGTTTCCTGAAATGTGTGAAGGAAAATGATCAGAAGAAGAAGGAAGCCAAAGAGAAAGGCACTTGGGTTCAAGTGAAGGGCCAGCCTGTCCCACCCAGGGAAGCACACTTTGGGAGAACGAATGGAAAGGAGTCTGAGCTGCTGGAACCCATTCCCTATGAAGTCATGGCATGATAAGTGTAATAAATAAGTAAATAAATAAACAAATAAACAAACTCAAGACTATAAAAAATAAAAAAAAAAAGATTTTCAAGTGATTAGAGATATCTATTTCATGCCATTCTGATCCTATTTTCCACCCAACAATTTATTGGAGAGTTACTGCTTTTCAGGAAAGAATGTATTTAAATATCAAAGAAAGAGGGGTGCCTGGGTGGCTCAGTTGGTTAAGCGTCTGACTTTAGCTCAGGTCATGATCTCACAGTTTGTGGGTTTGAACCCCATGTTAGACTCTGTGCTGACACCTGGGAGCCTGGAGCCTGCTTCAGATTCTCTGTCTCCCTCTCTCTCTGCCCCTCCCCTACTCAAGCTTTGTCTCTCTCCATCTCTCAAAAATGAATAAACATTAAAAAAATTTTAAAAACATATCAAATAAGGAGATAATTCAATATAAAAGTCCATTAAATATACATGTCAATTAAAAATTACTGATAACCTAAATTTTCCCTGTAACTACAGTTCTGAATATTAACTTCTGATTAGAACACGTAAAGTCGAATGACAGGTAACATTACCAAAGATACAGAGATATTTCATAATAAATACTTCAGCCTATTGGATATCCATAATTATTCTAATTTGTACGTACCTAACAGTTTGGCCAGAGGTCAAACTATTCGGTTCCTTGAGATGTGCACTTTCTCTGTGTGGCTGTTTGCTTCCTCAACTCCAGAAAGGAAGAGTCTCCTCTCAAGATGGATGTTATAATCTGATATAATATAATCATATACATTTAATCACATCTCTTCTTATCTTTGCTATACTTAGTTCCCACCCACACTAAAGGGGAGGGTACCATAAAAGGCCATGAACATCTTGGGGGGATTATGGGGGTAGGGGCTATCTAGATCTTTCCTCCCCAGGTACATACATATTTACACAGGCTGCTTAATTAATTCTCAATGACTCAATGACATAAGTACCATAAATGACTTCATTTTACAGATGAGAAAATCATGGCCCTAGGAAGATTAAATAACTTGTCCACATATATACATTGGAGTTTTGATTCAAGTTGAGGCATCTAGAAATTGAGGTTGTCTTTTTGGGTTAAGGCTTATTATTTAATAATTAATAAAAATTTCATAATAAAGTATATTGTAAGAGGGGAGCATCTTTTCAACTGCTTTGAAAAGAATATATTTTATAGATTATTAATATACTTACTCCATATTATTATTATCTATTCAATAAGTAGTAAATGCCCTCTCAAGGTTAAAAAAAATCTGAGCCTGAAATGATACTTTTGTTGGAGTATTTGTACTACACTAATGAAAAATACAGATTTTTAGTGTTTTAATCACAAATTCAAATTAGTCATAAGATTGTGTATTTCAGTCATAACGTTCTGCTTATCAAAGATATATTTAAACCCAGATATTGAACTTAATTAAAATTCTCATTAACCTTGTTTCAGTACACTCTGAATTATTTTGTTTTAATCACATTTCTGAAAGTAGGGTGAGAGAGAGAAAGAGAAAAATGGCCTGATCCTAAGCCTTTAGTTTCTAATTAGCTATAGGTTAGCTTTAAAGTGATATCATGCTCCATATAGGTCATTGTAATCATGGGCAGTGAATTCTTATCATGTTATCATATGGGTTCTATGAAATATAAAATAAATGGCAAAACCTCAGGACCCCTGGGTAGTTCAGTTCGTTGAGCATCCAAGTCTTGACTTTGGCTCAGGTCATGAGCTCATGGTCGTAAGATCCACCCCCCATTGGGCTCTGCGCATTGAGCATGGAGCCTGCTTGAGATTCTCTTTCTCCCTCGCCCTTTGCCCTCCTCCACACACTAGCACACATGCATATGTGCTCTCTCTCTAAAATAATTTTTAAAAATGGCAGAAAGTGGGGCTTTAGTAGACTAAATAACATTTGTTGCAAGACACCCAACTTACCAAGGTATCATGCTCATTAGTGGACAGTTTGTGGGTATTTTGCCCAAACAACTAAACATGGAAAGTGATGACCACTATCTCTAAAGTTAGCTTTCACTGAGTGAGAGTGTCCACCATTACTCAGAGGCTAGGGAATGCATATATTGACAGGTCGAAGTGAAGGATTGTCTATTTAAATATCTTTAGGGAAAATATTTCATAAATCAGCATTTTGCCCAGCAGTTAAGCACCTGACTCTTGATCTTGGCTCAGGTCATGATCTCATAGTTGGTGTGATCAAGCTGCACATCAGGCTCTGTGCTGACAGTGAAGAACCTGCTTGGGATTCTCTCTCTCCTTCTTTTTCTGCCCCATCCCCAATTGCTCTCTCTCTCTCTCTCAAAAAAAAAAAAAAAAAGGAAAATAAAAGAAAAAAGGAAAAAAAAATCACTTGCAGAGCTTTCAAAAATTATAAATACTTTTGCCTTATATGAGACTAATTATTCTGTGAGACTAATTATATATGAGACCACATTCACAATCCCAGGGTTTGGAGCTCAGGCATTTACATAGTTTTAAAAAGTACTTCTGGGAATTTTTAATGAGAAACTAGTGTTGAAAAGCATGGTTTTATGCTATATTATCATCTTACTCGTATCACTAAATTTTAATACCCCATCAAATTCTCCTTTGCTCCTGTTTTATTGTTTATTTTTGAAATTTCACAGTTAAGAGGACATAAGCATTCTGTATTTTGGAAACCACATTCATTCATATTAAGCCACAGACACAAATTCTCATAGAAACCTATCAAACATAAACAGGTAACAAAATGTGATTTTTGTGAAAGCAGTGTCGTCTTAGTTTTGATTAATTTGTTTTTGCTCCTTTATGTTACTTAAAGGAAGTCTTTGTTTTTCCTGGGATCTGAATTCATGCCAGTAAATGGATGTTTTTCTACCCCCAGTGCTCATGTACTTTAATAAATGTTTTAAAGCTTCACAAAACAGGGATTTAAACCGTCCAAATCATTTTCGGATTAGGTCCAAGTTAATCATTTGTTCAAATGTCAGTACAAGCTGCAATTTTAGGGCAACTTTAGTGGTTCATTTATTTCCTTTCTAAGCATTAGATAAAAGGGTTTTCCTAGCCTTCTGATTAGTGTCTCACATTGATATTCAAGAAAATCAGGCTTAGGATCATGGTGAATTTCTAGCTATCACTGGTTTTGAAGAAACTAAGAACCAAGTTTGCCTTAATTAACTCCAGATACAAAGTAACTAAAATATATATTACCAGGTATTCTGCTAAATACTTTTAACTTACTATCTCATTTATTTCTCACAAATATTTTATTCTTGTTTTTCAAAGGCTGCTATTTCCTTATTATGGTTGAGAAAACCTAGGTCCCCAAGCTGGTAAGTGACAGAGTTCATATCTATCTAGACAGGGGTATTTGAGATATCATAGGCCACACTTAAAATATATATATATTTTTCAAGTCTCTACATTTAAATCTGTTTTAAATCTTTGGATCAAGATATGTTTAATTAAATATACAGACTAAGAAGAATACTTTTTTTCATGTAAAGCATAAAAAGAAGACTGTGGAATAAGAAAATGCATTTTGGAAATTGAAACTATACTAACCCATTCTATGAAAAAGTTCTCCTTTGACCCTAAATACTCTGAGACATAATCATAATGGAATATAACTTTGAGAACAACAGCAAGAGTCTGGAAGAGTCTGTTTGAGAGTGTAAAATTTGGGAAGTTCAAGAGAAGTAAGGATATAAATGAGAACATTCTGATATTAAGTCATTGTCATGATTTAAATGATTAATAATGATAACATGAAAATCATCCCACGATACTAAATCTAGCCATGACTAATTTTTGTTCATTATGACTACTTTATTACAAAGATATGAAGTTGCACAGAATAGAACTGAATTATCCTGAAACTATTCTCTAATAAGTAGAAAATTTAAAAAAAAAATTTAAAAATGGAGTTGGATCTTAATTTTCTACTTAATCTTCTACTTCTACATAATCTTTCTAATGGAAGGGAAGAAATACCTCATTCTATCCCAATTTTCCATATTTGGCTTGACAGTCTTCTTCAGAAGACAAGGCAGTAATTTTAGGGTATCATCAAGGCAAATATGGGTAACCAAGTATCATTTGCAGTGAAACAAAGTGTGGTTTCCCATAATAATTCCAAAGAATATGAAGAAAGAAAAAAGAAGGGTTGTAAAGTTTTGTGAAATCTGCACAAGTCTTTGTTACTACACAGGGAAATTCAATCAGTGAACATGGCATTACTTTAAAAGTTTTTAAAAGCTGAAAAAAAAAATAAGATGGCTCTAGATGAACACCAGTTAAGCCCCAATAAAGAAAATAATTCTATCTGTATTAGAATCAACCTCAGCTCTGCTGTGTAATCATGTCTTTAAATACCCAAATCTTACAACATTGTCTTCTTCTGTTTTTCTCGGTATTGCTGAGGAAGTGGAGAGAACATTTTGCTTCATATACAACTCGTGCATTTTAATATTGGTAAAGACAGTTAATTGCAATATCTAGATGATAATGACTTGTCAGTTTTTATGCATAATTTTTATTAAAGGGCTGGTCTAAAGTGATGCTATTACTGTAAGTGACAAGATGGTAAACTGCTAGTTACTGTTGGGTTACAATTCCAAGAAATGTTGTGTATTAGTTTTCTATTTGTTGCAAGTAATGTAATTTGAATTCAAACCAGTTTAAGCAAAAATGAGAGAATTTAACTAGTCACATACATGATGCCTCTCTCCCTCCAGCTCTCAGTGCTACTTTCAGCTGGTTTGGTTTCATTCTCAGGCAGAGTCTTTCTCTGCCGTGAATGTCCACTGGTAGTTCAAGGAGTACAGTGTTCTCATAGTGATCATACGTTCTGGTTTACTTAGGACAATCTGAGTTTGTGCCTATTATATTGGAATATGAATAGACTCCCCTTTCACTCTCAGAAGTGTCCTGCTTGGACCACAAAGCAAATGGTCACCCTCCCTTATAGCCAGTGTAACCACAAGGCTTGTGACATAAGCACAGTACAACACAGTTTTGTCACACAGCATCCCTTTAACATTTACTCAGTACCAGTACTCTCTCCTACCTTGGCTGGAGACTTAGCTCTATGACTTTTTTTGCTCACTCTAAAAAGTAGGCTCACAAATTCTGTGGACATTTGTAATCACAGAATAGCTTGAATTCAGTTATAAGAATGTGTCTAAGAATTTAGTTTCTCGTTTAATCTTTCTGCAAATGTTTCACCTCTCTTCCCTGTCCACCAAGAGGCTGGCAACTGACTACCTTTGAAAAAGACTGGGGTCATCTGATTTTCTCCTCATCTGCATCTTTCCTCATATGGTACCTACTGGTTCAAACACACCAAGATAAATGTAAGGGGATAGAAGAGAGATGTGGGGTGAGGGCAGCTCCTAAGAGGCTGGATGTCTTCACATGCTTTGTATATGGCAGCTGGTTAAACATAATCTTTTGTCCTGGAGGCACTTCCTGTTTATTCGACTGGGGCCCACTGAAGTTTCTTTTAACCTGGTAAATGTGTCAATTTTAGGTAGCAAATTCTACCTAAATTAACGAGCAAATTCTTTAACAGTCCCTAGAAGTCCAGCATTCAGATCTCACTTCTTGCTGCTAAGGTCTCTGAGCCTTTCTAGGCAGTCATGTTGAGCTGGACCCTTAAATAACTCTGAACTGTCTCCATTCTTCTTTGTGATCCATTTTGGTTCACAAGAGACATTAATGAGTCTTCTACCCTGTTATACTCTTAGAGTTCCAGATGATCCCATTGTAGCTCCCTCTGTCTTGTTAGCATAGGCTGCTATAGCTATTTTAGACTTGGATCTAGTATAGTCCTGTGCCTCCCAATTGCAGGAATATATTCCAAACTCTCTGAGAGTTTCCATGGAAGCCTTCTCTTGAGGCTTAAGGTGAAGATCTCATACCTTCTCCCTTTTAGGTGGATTTAAGGACTCACAGGATGGCAATGAGGATCTCCAAGGAAATCTTACAGCATCCTACTATTTTTTAACACTTTGAAACTTTTACAGAATTTATCTGGTGAAGGTGTCAAAGTGTTGTTTGACCATTTCCTTTATATAACAATCTAGCTTTGGATTTTCACATTTCTTGTGTCTTGGTGTCTCTGTGGAAATTCTGCTTAAACATTCTATTACCTTCGTGATCCAAGAAGGAACACAGTTCTCTTTCCTTTAATGTCCAAATAATCACCACAAAAGGATTATGTTTGATCTTGCTTGGGACATATGCCCAAGAAGAGAGGCTACTTTGATGGGTCCATCTAGGTCAAGCACTTACTTCTGCAATGGGGGAGATGGATCTGTGTGAGTAGCAGCTCTACCAGAAGAGGCAGTGTGGAAAAGTATCAGCTTCGAGGTAGCAAAAAAGTGTCAGTAGTTATAGATTTCCCTTGTTTGCAAATATGATTTTATTTTTTTCAGAGATTATTTTAATTCTTTTAAGCTAATTGAGCCTTGTTTTATTGACCAGTGTATGGAGTATCTTGATGTATGTTATATGTATACTTTATTTTTAAAAATATTTTTAATGTTTATTTACTTTTAAGAGAGACAGAGAGACAGAGCAGGAGAGGGGCAGAGAGAGGGAGGCACAGAATCTGAAGCACCCTCCAGGCTATGGGTTGTCAATAAATATCAATAAAGACAAGTTGGTTGATATTGTTGTTTGAGTCTTCTATAAATTTATTGGTTTTCTCTCTACTTATTCCGTAAGTACTGAGAATGAGGTTGAAATAGGCAACTATAACTGTAGTTTTCTTTCTCATTTTAGTTCTTTCAGTTTTTTTTATATCTTTTGAAGACTCTTTGAAGTATATTATGCATTTAGGATTATCATAACTTCTTGATAAATAGAACACTTGACATACTTATTTTAGAAGTCACTCTTTGTCCATGCTAATATGCTGTGTTCTAAAGTATGCTTGGTCTTGGTTTTCATTAACTTTGGAAACCTTTCAGACACCATGTCTTCAAATATGTGTACGCATACATATATTCACATATATATACTACATACACATACATATACTACATATACATATACATACAAGTATTTTTCTTCCTTTTGGCTAGTTTTGCTTGCTTTAACTTCAGACTCACTATTCTTTCCCCACCTCACCCTTTGTAGGGTCTAATTTGCTGGTAAATTCATCTAGTAAGATTTTTATTTCCAAAGCTGTATTTTTCATATCTGGAAGTTTCCTTTTTCATATATTCCATTTCCCTTTTAATTATGAGCATTAAGATGTATCCATTTCCATCTCTGAGTATATTCAAAATACATAGGGTAACTGTATTAACGTTATCTGCTAATTCTATCATATTTGCCATCTTGGTGTCTGTTTCTATTATCGGATTTTTCTCCTTGTTATGAGCTGCATTGTCCAACCTCTTTGCTTATTTATTTACTTTTGACTGGATGCCAGTTATTGTAGCTTTTACTTGGTTGGGTATTTGATTTTACTGTATTCTTTTGAATAGTGTTGGAATTTGTTCTGGTAGGTAGACGACTAACTTGTGGGACTGTCTGACCTATTTAAGGCTTGCTTTTAAGCTTTTCTCAGTATGGCTTTTCTAGCTTTTCTAGTGTCCTCTACCTTCGGGTTAATTTAGCTCTGTTTCTTCACCATGACCATTTTTTTTTATAGTTTATTTATTTTTCAGACAGAGAGAGACAGAGCATGAGCAGGGGAGGGGCAGAGAGAGAGGAAGACAGAATCTGAAACAGGCTCCAGGCTCTGAGCTGTCAGCACAGAGCCTGATGCGGGGCTCGAACTCATGAACCATGAGATCTGACCTGAGCCGAAGTCGGATGCTTAACAACTGAGCCACCCAGGTACCCCCGCCATGACCATTTTTAAAATCTCTGTTGATTGCCCTGTTTATCAGGTGAGTCTTCTCAGCTCTAAATAGTGAGAATTCAAAAGATTCTCAGCTCCTGTATGAGCTCTTGGAGAGTTTCTGTCTTATATTTCTCTAGCAATTGTTCTTTCCAAGGAAGTCGTTATTTTTCTAGTCTCATGAGGACTCCCCCTATACATTCACAGATCCATGTTCAATCAAAAATTCAAATGCAGATGTGATAACTCTTTCACTAAAAAGTTCTCTCTCTTTTGATATTCTGTCCTGTAAATCCTTGACTCCATGACCTCCCCAAACTCTGATCACTGTCTTCTCAACTCAATGAGATGAATAGTCATGTTTAGAATTTCATACTCTTCTCCTACAGTCTTGAAATTTTCTCTGTGAAGAAAGCTGATTGAATTATAGATCTCACCTCATTTGTTTATTTCTTACCAGGGACCATGGTCTTCCTGCACTATTTTCTAATCTGTAAGTATAGTTGTTTTCTATATTTTGTTCAGTTCTCTAGTTGTTTACAGCAGGAAGGTAATTCCAAACTCTGTTACTTCCATATGGAAGTGGAAATGCTGCTATCAGAGATTTTAAAAACAACATTTCCTCTATTTTTTTTTTATTGCTTATAAGCCCTACATATGCAATTAGGGAAGTATTTTTTTTTCTTTAACACAAAAGGTACTCATATCTATTTGTCTTAAAAATTTGCTTGAATGAAATTCATTACATTACAGATGATTTTCTACAGTTTTCCTCATCTTGAAACAATATAACTGCTCAGTGGAATAGATAGAATTATTTTAATTTGGGTTTTCTTTCATCGTTGTATTTCTCATACAGCTGGCTAGACTGATTCAGCAATTCTTATGGCTTATAAAGTTTGTGATTTTTTCTGCTATTTTGTAAGAAACAAAGAAATATCCTTCTGCCTAGATTATTTTTAATATTCTAAGGAAAAACAGTCTTCCTTTAAACCTGAAAACTCTAACATATGTATTTAATTTTCCATATTTTTTATTTGCAAAATGTTAACCTTTTTGTTTTCCTAGTTCCTGTTTCAGAGTAGGAGTGTTAGTAACAGCCCATTTTTATGCAAAATTAGAAAACTTAATATTAAATATTACTTGAATTTGACACATTTAAAATTATGTGATACAGATAGACAGATAGATAGAAGCATGTACAGATGAATAATAGATTCTCTGTGATAGTAACATTTATAAATTTGAACTCATGAAATTATTTTATGATAATTTAAATAACATGAGTAGCCTACTAGTGATGAGATTTACCAAAATGATGAAAAACTCTTAGTAAAGTTAAGTATTTAAACAAATTACAGTATTCCCTCAATTTATATGTCTCTGTATTACTAGAAAAGTCAGAATGTTTTAAAACTGTGCAAAAATACTTTGTACTTTTTATATGACAAGGAAGTAATTCCTAGGCTCAACTAAGTTTTCACATGCACAATTACCTTATGGTACATTCAAAAATTGTATAATACAAAGGATATTTGTAGTGAAGATTTCTCCTGATATTTTAAGATGCCTAGAATTCCTTAATCTCATCCACTAACTGGCAGTAGTACCATCTCAATGTCCATCCTTGTGGCCTCTAAAAACCCCTTTCAAAAATTTTAAGTGTATCCTTTAGGATGGTATCACCAGTAGATTGAAATATTATTCAAAGAGTTAGGAAGAAATAAATCTTGGCATATATTTATACTGCACCAACCATTTATCTGTCTCTTTAAGTATCTTCCCTAAAAGAGAATAGAGGAGTCTCCTAACCAGAATGTTGAGAAAAACACTGGTGAGAACAGCACAAACATGTTTCTTCCTTGAGAAACATGGTGGAGGCTATTCTTTGCAGAGTGTGAATAAACATGGAGAGGCTGACATTAAAATGGGCTTCCTGATTTCAGTAGGAGATGATGGGATTCCCAATGGAAGAAGCCAAACTGTAGGATTTAACCATTTAATGTGTGTGTGATATCCATAATAGGCATTAGTCCTAGGAGAGTAAGCAGAATGTTTTGATCCACATCATGGATCACTAATGGCTAACAGTGTGGGACCCCTAAGGCCAAAAGAGTTGTTGTCCTTCTAAGTTATTACCTAATTTAAATTATGTAACTTTTTAATCTCTGCCATATTGCTCTGCTTCCCACACCCACCATAAAAAGAAAAGAAACAGGGAAAGAAAATTGGAACTTATTTGAGTTGTCATGAGGGAAACTCATGGACTGTAACTCAACTCTTGGGCCTGAATCATTTCAAAGACCCATAATTCTTCAGTGAAAAGAAAGTCAGTAATTCTTGGAGCTCAGGAGCCAAAAACCATTGTGCTCTATTAATCACAGTAAAGGTTAATCGGAGTGATTTGGTTTAAGTCACAGTCTGTGACTCCAGAACATAACTATCATCCCAATTTCTGAATGTATGGTTCATGTTGATCGACTTGGGAACTCTCATGGAAGCCACATTGCTTGTCTCTTCTGTGAAATGAGAGAGATCATGAATTGTCAAGTAATAGTTTGTGGGAACCTTCTTTCCTTGACAAAAATAAAGAAAAGAAAGTCTTGGGAAATCACAGATATTAGTGTCATCATCAAACACAGAGAAGATTCAGGAGTGATTCTTATATTTCCCCACTTTACATTCTTATTTGGTCTATAAAGAAATTGAATAAGGCAATAACTCCCATTAAAGGTGATCAAGGTGTATTTCATTTACTATTTGGATTACTAGAATAAACCCAAACAGTTCTTGGCACCCAGAATTCAGCTTTTGATACCACATAATTCATGATTTAATCACAGTAAATAGAAAACATCAGAAGAGGGTTGCTTTTGCCTGACAGATATAACCACACCCTGTCACTCTCTGGCCTCTCAGGACTGTGTCAGGTCCCTGGCTCTGGACCATAAGTATATCAATGAAAACTTTGCTTATTTCAGCATACCACAAGATTACACTTATGTTGACCTCATACTGACAGGACCTACTGAGAAGCAACATAATGTATCCTAAATGTTCTAGTAAGAATGAAAAATAAATCCCATGAAAATTCAGGGTCTGTTAGTTTAGTAATCTTTGGGGGGAAGGGGTCTGTGGTCTTGGTTGTGTAGAAATATCCTTTCAGAATGTAAGATTAGTTGCATTAACTACTCCTGAAAGTGATGTACTCAGTGACTTGGTGGATATCCTTGGATTTTAAGAATAAGAAAAAACTATATTTGGGCAGAGTCCCCCAAATAATTTACTGACAATCTAGAAACTGTGAAATTTGAATAGATCCTAGAGAATTTGAAGCATTTGTGACTGGATGAGAGAGAAGTATTTGCTGATGTCACTTGGTAATTTTGATCCAACAGTTCTAATTTTGATCCAACGAGTCTATGTTACGCAAAGCCTCTCCCAGGCCCCAACAGGAGAATCACAATGAAAGCCACTTGGGCTTTAAAGTAAAGTATTCTTGGTTAAAAACATTATTTTGAGATACTGCTTTTGGTTTTCAATAGGAACTTTGAAGAGAGTGACCACTTGATGACAGGACACCAAGAGAACATGCAACCTGAGTTTCCCATCATGATTACTGGGGTTTTACTAATCTGCTAAACCATAAACCTGAGTATTCCTAGTGGCACCCCATCTCCAAGTAAATGTATTCAGAGCAACTCTGTGGCCTGAACAAATAATGAATCTACAAGTTGCAGAAGCAATTGGCTCACATTCTTTATGTGTTGTTTCTACTCTGCTAATAGATGCCTCTCTTTCAGTACATATTTATGACCTCTGGGAGAGTTCTCTCTGACAGGGATAAAAATTGTGAGTTTAATTTCCAAATTCTTTGGCATAATAAACAGGCACCATCCAGGAGTGAAAAACTATAGCATTCACCAGCCAAGAGACAGAGAGACAGTCTAGGAGGGATAATTCAAGTTGGGCATAATTTCAAATGGAAAGTCTGGTATTCCCAAGATTTTCTGGAAAAGGAGAAAGCATGGATTTACATACATATACAGGAAATTTCCAGTGATTTTTTTTAAAGGATTAGAGGAATAGGAAGAAGGAGGCTTACAGGAGGAAGGGATCGTGGATATCTGAGAGATGTCCTAGAGTGAGGACATTTGTGAACCATGTGAATGCTTCCTCCAAGACTGAAAGTACTCAGTAATTAGGTGGATAAGACAGCCCACTCTGCAGAGGCATTCCTTATGGGATGCATGAGCAAGCGCCAACAGTGATGGGATGGAAGTTACATCTATAACTATACCCCTGACCGCTATACCCCCAAGCCCCTAGCCGAATCCCAAACCCACATTAAACAAGCCAACAGACCATCTACTTAATAATTAAAATAACAACTATGGAGCACCTGGGTAGATTAGTTGATTGAGCACCTGACTCTTGATTTCGGCTCAGGTCATGATCTCACGTTCATGAGATGGAGCTTCGTATCAAGCTCTGCACTGATAGCACAGAGGCTGCTTAGGATTCTCTTTCCTTGTCTCTCCATCCCTCCCCCACTCAAAATAAATAAATAAGCTTATTAAAAAATCTATAAACTTAAAAAATATATAAAATAACAACTGTAAGGTATATCTTTAGTAAATTTCATCCTCTCCTCTGCCTACAGATGTATCTGTGTTAACCTTCTTCCTCCTGTCTCCCCTCCAGTCTCAGATTAAGAACTGTCATCTAGTTCAGGGATAATGCCTCCCTTTTGCACTTGACCTTATCTTGTTCTATTTTATTTAGAGCTTAGCTCCATCTATTATTCCTTTAACCCTTTCTGTAGGTCTTTCCCAGTCACAATCAAGGTCCATCTATTTTTACAAAGAACCTCCTTTTGACACTGCACCCCATTTCTAGACACCAATCAATATTTCTCCTTTCATACCCAGCTAAGTCTTATGACAGAGTGGCCTAACCCGACTGTCCTCACTTTCTCAAGTCTCCCTCATCCTGAAGATTCAAAGGTCATTCTTTGAACCTAATCTTACCAGATAAGAGCCATGTAGGGTAGTTACTGATGCCAGAGGAATAATTTCTGCTTGGAAATGTCTTAGGGTATTTCACATTAGACTTTGAAAAGCTCATGCTATTTGCTTTCATTTCAAGGCTAAGAAATAAAGCCTTGTAAACCTTCTCAACCTATAAATAACTTTGAGTGAATTTCTCCCTCTTAGAGATCCCACAACATATACTTTCAGGAATGACTTTCATTAAAATGTGAAGTAGGGACTCCCTAAGCCATAAAAGAGTTACCAGATCTGTATTATTCAGTTGGCTTTGTAGATATTAGCTCCACATATAAAGTACAATCCTTACTTCTTACTGTTGAGCCTGCTATACTTGAAAAAATGAGATTCATTCTCAAATACTGTACTGTGTGATGGCCTTCATTGCATAACCAATTTGTCCAGTTGTGCCATGGTAAAATGAGACAGATAATGATGATGATTTTTAAAGTCTACTTATTTATAGGGTCCCAGTGTAGCTCAGTTAGTCAGTTAGTTAGGTGTCTGGTCGAGAGACGGGGAGTGTGTGTGTGTGTGTGCATGTGTGTGTGTGTGAGAGAGAGAGAGAGAGAGAGAGAATCCCAAGCAGACCTCATGCTGTCAGTATAGAGCCCAGCACAAGGCTCGAACCTACAATTCCAAACCCATGAGATCATGACCAGAGCCCAATAACTCCACCGAGGGAGCCACCCATGCACCCCGGGACAGATTATTATTAAGCCTATGCAAGTAACTGTATTGCCTGGAAAAGTAAGGAGACTCAGTCAAAATATTTGTTTCTGAATTCTGAGGGCTCAGTGAAAATCAGATACCATTTAAATATACAGTTCATTCTACCAATAATTAAGTTAAAATTCAGTTTACAAATGCATAGTCTTCTAAATTGAGGGCTAGAGATAGCTTAAGGAGAAAGAAACAAGGCCTCTGCACGTATCCCTTAGAAGACAAAAACATTAAACATGGTATCAGCAATATTCTATATGAAAAATCAAAATGAAATGTCATTTATCGGGTTTTTAAAATTTTTATGCAATTAATTTTTGATGCACTGGATTTTGAGCCAGAAGACTGACTCAAAATCAAACAGGACACAGACAAACAGGGCAAATCAGCCTGGAAATCTGTATGCAAGGGCATGTTCTCTGACGTGTCAGTTGTTGAGTATCACTTACCGTCCTCTTCTTGAGGCTAAGAGACTGTTCTTAGCTAAAGACAGAGATTCTAATCTGAGCTTGTAGCAAGCCTGTAAGTCTCAAAGTAAATCTCAGGTATGGAAGAGACATAATGACAATACTGGAATGGGAGACGGTAAAATCTGCCCCTAGGGACAGCATATAATTTTTATAAAAATTTCTTTAAAGTTTCCCCAGAGCCTAAGAACACATGGTCAACGAGGTTATTGAAACACCTATAAATTCTTCCAAGCTATCTTTTAATGTCTGAAAAATTTATATTAGTAGTATTTTACCTGTACATAATTATTTGTTAACAACTCTGTTCAGGGAAATCTTACAAGTACTGTTGGAGCTAATTAAGAAACATGGAGCACAAAACTAAAACACTGAATTATTTCTAGGTCTTATTTTAAAAAAAAATTCTTTATGTTTATTTTTGAGAGAGAGAGAGAGGAGAGAGAGAGAGAGAAAGACATGTCACAAGTAGGAGAGGGGTAGAGAGAGGGAGACATAGAATCTGAAGCACAGAGCCCAACATGGGGCTCGAACCCACTAACCATGAGATCATGACCTGAACCAAAGTCAATTGCTTAACCAACTGAGCCACCCAGGTACCCCTAGGTCCTATTTTTAACAATACAAATTAATAATCTCATTTTCTGTTTATTTTTTTTTAACTAATCAAAGGCATGATATGATCTGGAGCACAAAATATTATCTACCATCTGGGTGGATTGCATAGAAGGTAAAACAAACATACTTTTACTGTACGTTGTTATGGGCAGACTAAATATTTTAAACAAAGTTATCTGACCAGAAAGAAAACCGTGTTCTGGATGTATTTATACCATATCTGGGACTAAAAAGGTTATACTAACCTCTAAAAATAAATAAATAAATAGCATCTGAATAAGCCCATCAAGCTGGGTCAACTTTGTCAAGATTTTAACATCATTCTTTTACATCTCAGGTAATATAATATAACCAAAGTAGATAAATTTCACTTCCCTCTAACTTTCTTTAGCTTGTTGTACAAAATCAAGTTTTGCCCTTCAGTATGTCCTATCATGTTTTAGGACAATCTTACACTTTATTTTAGGGCAAAACTTCCCTTTGAACACAAGAGAAGAACCTCATATTTCATACACTATTTTATTTCATATACATATATGCTCCTGCCATAGGCTCCAAAATTTAACCAAATTAACTAACTTCTGTTTAACTGGGAAGTACATAATTGATGGTTGTTTATCACACACAGGCAATTCAGCAGACAAGCAAAACCGACTAGAGCCCCACACATCACTTTTGTATCTCTGAAATGTGACAAAAATAACAGTATAGATTTATTATCGAGACCTAAAAAGGACAACCACTGTACAATATACTAAACTAAGGATAAAAGTTTTGTATTTTAAAAACTATGCTTTATGATCAAGATAGTAGTATCCCTTCTTACTTAAAAAATTTTCTAAGAATCCAAAGATTATTTATTAACTAGGTTTAATATTAGTCCAAGGTTGTAAAGTTAACTAAGAGTCTTGGATATCATGTTTTAAGTTTACACATTAGAAAAGATTATTACTGCTAATATAAAACAATTTTTCAGCCCTGTGATCCAATTTAGAGTGACACAACTTTTATATTATCCATAATCATAAATATTTTGTTTTTGATCACTGAAACATAGAAGATATCTAGGCAGTTTAGATGAGCTGGTATCAACTAGTTGATCAAAACAAACATAAATCTGATAACCACATCACGGAAAAGCCATATAACTGTGCTTTAAATCACATTTATTTAAGTAATCTGATTTATCTCAGGATTTATTGTGATTACATGAACTTGGATTCTTTTTGTTTAATATCAGCTATACTCTTATTTTTTCATTTTTCATTTTTCATTTTTTTTTTTAGACAGTGTGAGCAGGGAAGGGTCAGAGAAAGAGGGAGACACAGAATCTGAAGCAGGCTCTGAGCTGGCAGTCAGCACAGAGCCCGACGCAGAGCTCGAACCCACGAACTCCGAGATCATGACCTGAGCTGAAGTCAGACACTTAACTGACTGAGCCACCCAGGCCCCCCTTCATTTTTTGTTTTTGAGAGAGAGCGATGTGAGTGGGGGAGAGGGGCAGGGGGAGAGAGAGAGAATCTTAAGCAGTTTCCACACTCAGCATGGAGCCCTACCCACGCTCTCAATCCCACAACCCTGGGATTATGACCTGAGCTGAAATCAAGAGTCAATGCTCAACCTACTTAGCAACCCAGGCACCCCTGAACTTAGATTCTTATGTGAAAATATTTCTTAGCTCTCAGTGAAAAATAAATTTTCTCTTAAACGTCTAACACATGGAAATAGGAATAGTTCAGCATCTTTATTTTGTACAAACATGGGGAAACATGAGATTTATATTATTATTCTTATTAGTCTTATTATTCTTTAAAAACCAGTTACAACAAAGCTCCTTTTATTTTTTTTTTTTTTCTTTTCTAGCCAATTTTATTTTATTTATTTTTTTTTTTTGATGTGTGATTATTCTCAGTGAGACTTTTTTTTTTTTTTTACAAATAGTTTATTGTCAAATTAGTTTTTACATAACACTCAGTGCTNAGAGTCAATGCTCAACCTACTTAGCAACCCAGGCACCCCTGAACTTAGATTCTTATGTGAAAATATTTCTTAGCTCTCAGTGAAAAATAAATTTTCTCTTAAACGTCTAACACATGGAAATAGGAATAGTTCAGCATCTTTATTTTGTACAAACATGGGGAAACATGAGATTTATATTATTATTCTTATTAGTCTTATTATTCTTTAAAAACCAGTTACAACAAAGCTCCTTTTAATTAGACGAACTTCAAAATCTAATTAATTACTACCTAACAGAAATAGATAATATTTCACACTTCTACAAAAGATAAAAATTTTGCCTTATTATTGACATGTGGGCACACAACTTTCAATTTCACTCCCATAACCTCAGCTATGGGTAAAGTGAACACAGAAACACAAAAATCGACTACATTAGACCTCAAAAATATGTTCTCTTTTCTAGGCACAGAATGATTCCTTAGCTGACTTGTGGATACAAATAGATAAATGATCAAAAAATAATAATAAAGTGAATTCCCTGTGACTTCTCATGCAACAGAGAAGATCCCTGTCATCTTGGTAGGGATCATCAAATGGCCAGATTATTGTTTTCTGTTCATTGCAAACTATGTGCAAACTGAAACCAGAATCTATAAAAGACAAGAGCCAGAAACAAACAAAAATCAGTAGAAATAATAAAACCTAGGGAATCAGAGTCAGAAAAGGTAAAGTTTAATTGCAAGTTAAAATAATTTCAGAAGGAGAGCAAGGGACCGGGGGAGAGAGAAAGAGAAATCTCTTGGTTGGTCAGTACAGTGTAATTGGCTCCATTAAGAGAGTTTACTTGTGCATCTTGGTGGTAACTCTACCATCACTAAATATAAATTTCAACAAGCCAAACTAAAATAATAAACATGAATCACACAAATATAAACATGTGTCAAATATTTTATTCAACTTATTAAAAATGGTAGAAACAGTAAGATGATAGGGCTCATTCAGAAAGCATTTGAGGATCTAGTTATTTATAGACAACTTGAAAAATATTAACATAAGATTGCTAATTTAGTAAAGAAAGTGATTAATATCCTACAGGAAAATAAGCTACAAAATTGGGTTATCTCTTGTACCAGAAAGAAATCATTTGCAACTCTACTGGTCAAAAATATATAAGTTAACGTGTAACCTCACTAAGTCTGGGAACTTTAATCAGTTGTAAATAGTGAGTTGAACAAAGAACATTTTCCTAGGTAATAAATTAAACCTTTTGAGGGCCTGGTAAACAATGCCACTGTATATCATTGAAAACACATGCTACCACGTTTTTTTTTTTTTTTTTTTTTTTTTTTTGGCCATATTTCACAGTTGTACTTTTCCGTAACATCAACTGATGGGCACATCAGCTCTAACAGATCTAAAACTAACTGCTGTCATTCTTTCAAGATTTCTTTTGCTTGCTCGCTCTTTCTTTCTTTTCTTTCTTTCTTTCTTTCTTTCTTTCTTTCTTTCTTTCTTTCTTTCTTTCTTTTTTCTTTCTTTCTTTCTCCCTTCCTTCCCTCCCTCCCTCCCTCCTTCCTTCCTTCCTTCCTTCCTTCCTTTTTTTGACTTTTTATTTTGGTTAAAGCCATTACTATATCCTCAATCATCATGTTCAATACTTAAGCTATCCCCTACATCCTTACAAATAATCACCTGCTCTTAATGGTCTTTTCTTTCTTTCTTCCTTTCTTCCTTTCTTCCTTTCTTCCTTTCTTTCTTTCTTTCTTCCTTCCTTCCTTCCTTCCTTTCTTTCTTTCTTTCTTTCTTTCTTTCTTTCTTTCTTTCTTTCTTTCTTTCTGAGAGAGTGGAGATGAGATCACAACCTGAGCCAAAATCAAGAGATATTTCTTTTCTAAAGCTTTCAAGATTTGCCTCTAAGTTTCATCCTTGCCATGTCTTTGTATGCATTCCCTAAGTCTCTAGGTCAGTGTTTTCAAACCCAAATGGGTATTAGGATAACGTGGAGTGTGTCGAAGACTCAGACTCTAAAGTGCCCCTCATTTCCCCTGAATTCTGGTATTCAAGCTCTGTGTTATGTCCCACTTTTGAATGTGAGCACCATGTGGATTATTTCTTACCAGTAGAAGAAAGCAGAGGTATTGGGAGGTCCCTTTCATGATTATGTTATATAAAACTGTAACTTCCCTCTTGCCAGTAGACTCTCTCCCTTCCTTGCTAGCTTTGATGAAGTAAGCCTCCATGTAGAGAGGCCCATATAAAGGAGAGAAGGAGAGGACCTTCCAGGCAACAGCTAGCAAGGAGCTAGGCAATCAGTCCAACAACCCACAAGGAACTGAGTCTTGCCAACAGCCATATGAGTTTAGAAGCAGATCCTCCCCCAAGAGAGCCTCACATAAGACCCCAGCTTTGGTCAGCATCTTGATGGTAGCCTTGTGAGGGACTTGAAAACAGATAACCTGGTTAAACCACTCTTCAGTTCTTGATCCACAGAAATTCTGAGATTGTAACTGTTGTTTTAGCTGAAAAGCTTGTGCTTATTTGTTATGCAGCAATATATAACAATGAGGAGACTTTTTAAAAATATAGGACCTAGTTCCATGTGATTCTTAAAGTTTGGGGTGGAAAACAGAAATCTGTAATGTATTTTGAAATTCTCCATGTAACTCTTTTATTAGAATCTCTCTTGTAAATCACTGCTCTAAGGCATACCCCACCCTTCCAGGAAACTTTCACTTAACTACCAGAATGTTCTTACCAAAACTCAGAAAATAACAACACTTTTTGTGTGTTTTAAATCTCTCAGTGCCTACAGATTACCAGTATGATAACATGCAACTATCTAGCATAGAGTACAAAGCCTCCAGTTACCTGGCTACTAAGTATCTCCCAGTATAATTACTCAGTCACTCCTATAAAAAGCATCCCAAACTTCCTGTCAGATCCTTTCTCTTTTTTTTCCTCCCCTTAGTTTATTGTCAAGTTGATTTCCATATTAACACCCAGTGCTCATCCCAACAAGTGCCCTCCTCCGTGCCCACCTCCCCCCTTCCCCTCTCCCCCACCCCCATCTGCCCTCAGTTTGTTCTCAGCATTCAAGAGTCTCTCACGGTTTGTCTCCCTCACTCTCCCCAGCTATTTTTCCCCTTCTTCTCCCCCACGGTCCTCCGTTAATTTCCTCCTAACCCACCTATATGTGCAAGCATATGGTATCTGTCCTTCTCTGCCTTTGTTAGATCCTCTCATATCTCTGTAGGTTTGTGACACTGTTTCAACTGCTTAGAATTTCCACCCTCTATCCCAGCTTTCATCAAATAGCACATTATTCACCTGCAGGATACAAATAAAATTTCTTCTCCTCTATGAATCACGTATCTATTATAGGACTTATCACTTTGTGATACAATTAACTTTAATACTTTTTCTCTTGTGCACCAGGTTGTGGGCTTTTGCATGGCCAAGGCCCAGTCTCATTCATCTCTGTTTATAGCAGCATTGTTAAAGATTAGATATCCATCATAGGCACACAGTAAAATTCATGCCACTAAGTTGTTGCTCAGTGAAATCTAGAAAGAATAAAAATATGTGTTCAGCTCCAGTTGCTCAAAAACTATCAGACACATCATCTTGCTGTTGCCCTTACCCTTAACATATGTATTTTTCCTGGTAATTCAAATTTTCATACATCAAATAATATGGTTGACTTTCACTACCTAAAGCAATTCTTTAGCAAATCTTTTGTAAGCAAAGAATCCTTTTGAGAGCATAATGTTATTATCTATATACTTCAGTGTTTTTAAATTATACTGAGTTGCCTCTAAAGCAGAGCCCACTTGAATTTTGCCTTTCACTTTGTATATTTGAACAAATGCTTTTTCCCTCTACATTAGTCTCTGAATACACATCAGGACCAATACCTAGGTTTTTAGATCCCCAGAGGAGAAGATGCAGCTCAAGTTCATACAGAAACTGATTTGAAATGATTTTTGAAAATGAGGCAATGACAATACAAGAATTGCATGAGTCACATTTCAATGCAAATAAAAATGTTAAAAATTCATACTTCAAGCTATAGAAAAAGCCATCTTCTGGTGCCCCTAACCGGGAAAATACTTAGAAGATTATAGAATGCTTCTAGTACTTGAAAGTGGCTTAGATGCCCATATTTAAGTATTATGTCCTTTAAATGAAAGGGTCAAGGACATGGCTATTCAGAGTTTTGAGCTTTTAAGAAAAGCAAGGTATTGAAAACATATTTTGCAATCATGATGGGGATTAAATAAAGGAGAGGGTACTCAAGAACCAACAGGCAACAGTTTCTCTGCCACTTTCCTGTTACTTTTGGCCTTACCCTGCCTCTTTCTCCTATTGGTGAGGAGGGGACAGATAAAATAAATCAAATGAAGACACTTGTCGTATATTACTGTTCTCTTTGTAGATACTCCTACATAATTTTTAAATTAAACACCTGAAACTTGTGCTATCTGTACAAAAGGGTAAATATGGTGTCGGAATTGGGAAAATATAAATGAATATTCCATGCATAATTAACCCAGTATTTCATTTAATGACCTAAATCAGGATTGCCAAATATCAATGGCAATTTACTTGGAATTTATCTGAGTGTTCATTCAGAACATTAAGATACAAGGTTGTATCTACATTGATCAAATGAACAAGCAGGTGTTTCAATATCCAAGCCACTAATTTAGAGGAAATGAAGCAAACTGGTATTTCTTTTTCCATTTTAGTTCTTTAGGTTTTACACAAAAAGCATTAAAAAATGTGTATTGTTTTTATTTTTGTTTCCCTCAGGGTCTCAAGGTGGGAAGACAGATGTTCATTAGTGAAATAATCACATAAAGTGTAAACTTGAAGGTATTAACAAGTGTTGGAGAGAGACACAAGTGGCTAATTGCTCTCTGACAGAGATATTTGACCTGTGAGGGTTGGTGAGGGACTATTTCCCTAAAGAAATAACTTCTAGTTCCTGACTTTTAACTAGAGAATTAATTAAGCAAAGAGATGTATCCCCAAGAATTTACATTGGATAATTTATATCTACAAATAATTTTCTCTATGGGAACAAGATGCATTGAGACATTAAATCTGTATGAGCCATGGCAAGTGAAGCATTGCCTAGCAATTTCTGAAGAACAGAAAAAGTCTAAATATTTCAGGTATTACAATTCTATCTCTCTCTCTGCCATTACTACTTATTCAATTTTTTGTTCCTTATTTATTGGCATGTTAGCAGGATGCTCCTTTAGATTAGTGCTGGTCAAAACTAGGTATATGTTCCCATGATCTGGGAAGCCTACTAACTGCCGATTGCATCCCTCACTCCCAAGAGATTCATTGACTGTAGAGTCTGGGGTAAAGTTTTGGAATTACTATGAGGGACCTTAGATGACTTTGATGAGGGGAAGCCGAGCACCATGGTTTGACTAACATAGCCCTAGTTTATGTAATCATATTCCACATTTGTATTTTCTCCACTATGCTTATCCAGACATAATGTTAGTATGATACCTAGGTTATAGTATACAATACACTCAACAGAAGGCAATGCTTGTATTTTCTGTATGCTTTCCCTGTGACAGGTAAACTTAGTAAGTAATTGGCATCTCCAACCAAAACAATTTCTTTATCAGATCTGATGTGCTCATGAATCAAGAGCAAGATGAATGAATCAGTCAAAATCCTTATTAGAGCTATTTTTTATACTGCCACATAAGAGAAAACATTTTAAAAAATGCCAGAGGACAGAACAGCTAGAAGAGTATAATACTGTATAATATTTGCTGTTACTTATTATGAGGGAATAACTCAATAATGATAAAGAAAACATAGATTAAATCCCAGGAAATGGAATTTTCACTTAAGTGTGGTCTAAATGTGAAATGATTAAATTGAACATTGAACATCTTAGTAATTATTTCTTTGTAAAAACATTTTTTTAATGTTTATTCATTTTTGAGAGACAGAGAGAGATAGAGTGTGAGCAAGGGAGGGGTAGAGAGAAAGGGAGACACAGCATCCAAAGCAAGCTCCAGACTGAGCTGTCAGCACAGAGCCCAGTGCGGGGCTCCAACTCACAAACTCACGAGATCATGACCTGAACTGAAGTCAGACGCTTAACCGGCTGAGCTGCCCAGGCACCCCAGAACATCTTAGTGATTATTTCTAAGACTTAACAAAAAATCCTGAACAGATCACCCATGCGTGGATCATGTGGCTTTCAGAAGGCTGGGGGGTTCTGCTGCTAAAATCTCCAAATAGAAACAAAAGCAGAAGCACATCCCTTCTACAGACTGACTGGGGCTCACCATCCCCCCGTGAGAGCACCTTTCTCTCCACTGCACTTTTCTTGTAAGATTGCAGGCAGTTCAACAAGAGTTACCTCTAAGGCATCCTGCGAGTAGGTTATAATAGAAGGAAAGAGAAGGCAAAAACACCAAGGAGAAAATTCACATGCTTTTAAACCTTTAAGGGTCATGGCAGTGGGAAAGAAAGACAGTGAAGAGAACATACATCTGCTACATAATTATCTTAAACAGAAGTGGCATAATTGTGGCCTCGAAGAAAATGTAATGAGGGAGATTATAGATTGAATTCAGCCATTTGGTTGGAATGGCTTGAGTGACTGAAAATAAATAGGATTTGGAGTGAAAGGTGTCTATGGCCTTTGAGTGTGTGATTGCAATTGGGTCTAGATTGGAGTTTGGAGCAGTAGTTTGAATTAGGGAAGAGACAAAGGTAACCATGTCACTAGGTCAGACCCTCTCATCTGTGTATTTATAAAGTTCCATGTGCGATTCTGGCGTGGACTCCCGGTTGAGAAGAGCTACCATGGGCTGTGGAGTAAATCTATTCTCTATTCTGTTCTGGACAGAACAGTAAACCTATTCATCTATTCAACTTAAGAGATGTCATGAATATCTGAAGAACGGATTCTGTATGCTTCACTTTGTCAGAACCACCTCTGTTAAAATAAATTTTCCATGATACACATGTGTGTTATTCAAAATAATAAAGTTAACTTCAGAAAATGTGAACAGAGAGATGAAGGAACACAATCACATATAGTCTGTACAGCATAAATATACTTAGCTTTGGGGTATGTTTTCCTTCCAGTCCTTTTTCATAGTCATAATTAAAAATATGTGGTTATACAGTAGAGAGAGCTATTTTTGCATTTATTTTATTTTTATATTTTAAATTTTTTATTTATTTTGTGTGTGTGTGTGTGAGAGAGAGAGAGAGGGAGAGAAAGAGAGGGAGAGAGAAAGAGAGAGAGAGAACATGCAAGAGCAGGGGAGGGGCAGAGAGAGAGAGGGAGAAAGAGAATCCCAAGCAGGCTCCACTTTCAGGCTCCACACTGTCTGCACAGAGCCTGATGTGAGGCTTGAACCCAACTACCGTGAGATCATAACCTGAGTCCAAACCAAGGGTCGGATGCTTAACTCACTGAGTCACCCAAGAGCATTTCTTGTATTTAAAAATGAATATTCTTGGGGTGCCTGGTTGGCTCAGTGGGTTGGGCGTCCGACTTATGCTGGGGTCATGATCTCCCAGTCTGTGGGTTCGAGCCCCACGTCGGGCTCTGTGCTGACAGCTCAGAGCCTGGAGCCTACTTCGGATTCTGTGTCTCCCTTTGTCTCTGCCCTAGCGTGCTTGCTCTCTGTCTCTCTCGAAAAAAAATAAACATTTAAAACAATAATAAAAATAAAAATAAAAATGAATATTCTTTTGTACTAAAATTTTCAGTGTTCTCATATGGTTTTCCTGGTAATGATTTTAGTAGAGCTATAATACTTGAGTTATTATTATAGTGTATAGATATCATATTACTGCATAAACCTAGTCACATATTGGAGTTTAAATACTATGTATGATTTAATATTCACCAGACATAAAGTTTCAGCCAAGATGAATAAGCTATATAACTCTACTGTACAACATTGTACCTATAGTCAATAATCATGTAGTATATACTTAAAAATAAGAGAATAGATCTAAGAGAATAGATCTCATGTTCTATATGTGAAATATACTACACACATACATACTACTTATTATTTATGTTACAAAATGTACCCTCCCTACTTTCTTTTATGTGCCTACATGTCTCTTCCCACCTTCCTTCCTACTTCCCTGTCTAGGGGGAGCTCTCTGCTGTCCATGGTAAGATGGGATGGAGCAGAACAATTCCAAGAACTCTATAAATATGGGCACTGCGTGCCTGCACCTGCACACAAGCTTTTATTAAATCTTCTTTCTGTAAGTGAACGAAGAGTTTCCTGATAGTATGCTTCACTAAAAAATAGCTTTCAAAGCAAATATTTCAAGTCAAGTATTACAAAACTAACATGATTAACTAAATTAAATGAACTTCTCAAACACGAACAAAATGTTACTCCCAGTAGACAAGTCCTGAGGGCAGAAATTTCATGATGACTTCTAGGCCAAAACACAGCTAACAGCTAACAGCTAAATGATACCATTTATCAGGTAGTTAGGTACAAATTACAAATAACTTTATAAGCTTATAGGTTCTAAAAGTTTAGTAGCCATTTGAAAAAAAGAAATGATCATAAATTGAAAGACTGTAATATATTTTCACTCTTAAATATAGTGCTGCTTACTAAAGGGACATATGTGTGTCTATTGGGCCATACACAAGTTCACACATTTTGCAATCAATTTGGAATCTGCTACTCTCATTTCCTGTTCCTCACTGACTTTTCACATGGCAATTGTTTTTTTATCATAGCAGTACTAAAAATCCAGCCTCCCAAAAGTGTGATGTCATTGTAAGGCATGCACAGTGTAATTTAATGTTAAAACTGTGAACTAAATTCAAGTTATACATTGTGTAGTGTCTAACAGACGCCAAGTATTGGTATCCAGCAGATGTTAAGAATGGTTGCAATTTCTTCTAAAACTCAAAATGTCACATGAACTCTCCTGTGAACTTGTCACGGTATATTGGTGTACAGTTTGGGAACAATGGGCCCACAGTCGTCTGAAAATGACTATAAATACTATATGTTTCATAATACATACCTAATGAAAACATTACTTAGTATGAGTGTATCAATAACTCTTCTTTCAGAGAGGTCAAATCAAGCACCAAATTATTAAGTGTTATGATTAATTTACTGTAATAGAAAACCTACTTTTAAATCAGGTAATATACTTTGATATAAAGTAATATATATGATTTTATTTTTAGTTGGGGAAGAGCTAAATAATTTCCTTGACTTCCACTGTTGGATGCCCTTGGCAATTTTAATACATACTTCCTCCTCCATTTTCCTAGAGAATTTTCAAGATTAATCTAAATATATTACTATGTTGTTCAAAATACACACAACTATTTAAATATGGCTCTATACTTGGGGGCCCTAAGTAAACAGAACATGGATAATAGGTTAAGGAAACACTAACAAGAGATATCACAAGTAATGAGATAAAAGGAATATTTTGAAGATCACCAAAGTCAACCTATGGTATTTTGAGAATGAAGAATGTATTCTTACTCTAAAGAGTTTTAAGAATGTACCTCTTACTTTTAGTCGAGGAAACTGAAGCTCAGAAAGATTAAATGTCATTTCCAAATCACCTAGCAAGCAAACTGGACTCAATGCAATGTCCCAGACCCTCCGAGACCAACTTGTGTGCATTATTGAGCAGTAGGCCATGTATAGAATAAAGGTCTCTGGTTCCTCCTGGCCTATACTGTTCAATGAAAGCAGTGGTGAAAATGTGGTAGTTAAATATTGGGATTGGCTATCAGGTGATGTTATGCTGTCATATTATCTGGGGTTTCTAAGAACAAGTTTGAGTACTATTTGCCTTAAGCAAATCATTATGGGAGAAACTTACCTAAAGTTTCCTATCTTACCTAAGTTCCTAAACTTACCTGTCACAATCACTGTGTTCACTTAAGTGCAGATGCTGGAAGCACCTCTTCTATTTTCATCCTGTATCCTTGCCTCAGGGATTCCATTGGCAGAGAAGATCTTAGATTTTGCAGTCTAAGATCTTCTTGGATATTTTTATGAACTGCAAGCCAAAACCAGGTGATGGTAACTTACTTAATTTGACTTATTATTTACTACTGATTAGAGCCCAGCCTCTATAAGGCTTGTAGAAAATGAAGTTTGATACAAATTTATAGAAATTTAAGTTTGATTATTGTCCAGGAGAGATGCAAATGATTTCTGTCTAGTGGAAAATATAACTGTGTAGCTTACGCCTTTATTGCACAGCAGGCTATCTACCTGGTTTTTTAAAAAAATATTTATTTATTTTTGAGAGGGAAGAGTGTGAGCAGGGGAGGGGCAAAGAGAGGGGGCACTGGCTCAGTGCAGAGCCTAATGTGGGGCTTGAACTCACAAACCGTGAGATCATGACTTGAGCTGAAATCAAGAGTTGGGCACTTAACCAATTAAGCCACCCAGTCACCCCTATCAACCAGTTTTATATCTAAGATCTTAACTCTACACCAGACTCTGTCTTACACTGGCTAGGTATAGGTGTCTACCTTTGGGATCTTATTTTAATGCAGCTTTACTATTGTGCTGGTGCCCTTATTAATCAATTAAATATTTGATATATACTCACTATATACTTTGTTTGAGAACAATGTTTTAACTTTGAAAACTTTACTTTGACATGTTTAAGTGATTGTTCTTCCTCAGAAAGTTTTACATTGTCTTAGGAGCACACATCTAAGTTAATGCAGTGGAGAAGATGGTATCCCAATGCTGGGTAAAGTCACGAATGATTTCTATCCAGGTTCTGCTGAGTTGAGTTACCTCCCCAACAAAGCATTTCCTTAATTCTCCCAGTATGTAATAACACTTATAAAAAACAAACAAAAAACTGACCATTCCTTCCTTGTAGCCCCAAATCTGTTATGTCAGAGTCTACTAGAGAATCTTACTCTTTTATGGTAGTTCTTTTGTTTTTAATTTTTTAATGTTTATTTATTTTTGAGAGAGAGATAGAAACCATGATGGGGGAGGGGCAGAGAGAGAGGGAGACACAGAATCTGAAGCAGGCTCAAGGCTCTGAACTATTGTCACAAAGGGCTCGAATCCACGAACCATGAGATCATGACCTGACCCAAAGTCAGACACTTAAACACCTGAGCCACCCAGGCGCTCCTGTTGTACTTCTTTATTTAAAAGTCTACACACTTTTATTAGGCTAGAGATAATCAGTGGCAAGTCTGTGTGTAATTCATGGCCGTATGGACATTGTCTAGTATAGTGCCTGTAACAAATTAGACACTCCGTAAAGATTTGTTGGTAGGAGTTGTGAGTAGTAAAACATTTATATGGATTTTATATAAATCTTTTTTATAATAAAGAGCAGTGAGTCCTGAGCTAAGTCCAACTTGTGCAATTAAAATGTTTACTTTGAATGGCCATTTCGCCGTCTCCAAAATGATATGTAAAAATTATATATAAATCTTTGGTTTCTCATCTCTCAAGAGATACCAATAATTTCGTATGAGAGAGGGGTTTAATTTTGCTTGCATTTTTTGAGAAAAAATTAAAAATTAAATTTGTTTTGAGTGTATGACTCAAAAAATATATATCAAATTATGTCTCTATATGCTACAAGGATAAACACTTATTAAATAAAATTGAAATTTCTAAAAGGGTGCATGCTTCCTCTTTAGCCACGGGCCTTCTGTGCATGTTTCAGATAATCAAATGAAAATTTGCATTGATTAAGTTCTGAATTCCACATAAAAATCTCCCTTCCTTTGTTCTATGTTAAAATTTGAACTGTGAATCATTTGCATTTAAATGTCCTTTTAGATTTGGTTCCTTACCAGTCTCAGTATCCTTTTGGATGATCACTGAAAGATAAAAATCTCAGCAAAATGCTGCATATAGTGCTTACGATCCTGTTTAATCACGTTGAATCTGCAATTAAAAATTCAAAACAAAAATAAAAACTCCACATCCATAGAAATACAAATCATAGCAAATGATATTTATGCTCAGTTTAGGATTTAGCATACATTTCACTTTGAAAGACTAGCTACTTTTCTTGAATGAGACACCTGTCTTCGTAACATACTGCTGCCCACAAAAATTTTAAGAAAATCTAGCCCATTTCAGCTTTGTGAAACTGACTATTTGTGGACCACGTCTTATCCGTTCACACATTTACGGGTCCACTTGTTATAAATGAACCAAGTTTGTACGGATGTAGAAGGAAGTAATGCCTTTTCATCACAAGTGTGATTAGACTGGTCAGTTTTTAAAAACTGAGTTTATGTAAAGACTTATTTAAAAATTTGAAATACGTCCAGCTCCATTCATATAAACTGGTCTCTTGTTTTATGTCTACTTGATGCAACATCCATCTGATCTGTTCAATTATTAACTTCACGCCCACTGTGCCTTTTCCTGCCTGAAAGGAAAGGTAGGCACACATCCAATCAGAAATCTATTTACAACCAATTGAGCATCACTATTATAACCAAATAGCCATGAGGATATCTAGGTTCCATAATTTTCACTACAAGGAAGTACTTTTGAAACTTTACAAAGAAGTTCTGTAAGAAGGACTTAACAAGCTTGAAGGTAAATAAATAAATTTATTGAACATTTATTTTTATTTTTCTAATGTTTATTTTTGAGAGAGATAGAGACAGA
This sequence comes from Hyaena hyaena, assembly GCF_003009895.1. Taxonomy (NCBI): domain Eukaryota; kingdom Metazoa; phylum Chordata; class Mammalia; order Carnivora; family Hyaenidae; genus Hyaena; species Hyaena hyaena. The sequence continues at coordinate 250,446 of NW_024081425.1, read as the reverse complement.
GCATGATGGGGGAGAGGCAGAGAGAAAGAGGGAGTCACAGAATCTGAAGCAGACTCCAGGCTCGGAGCCATCAGCACAGAGCCTGATGCGGGCTTCGAGCTCACAAACTGCAAGATCATGACCAGAGCTGAAGTCAGACAGTTAGCCAACTGAGTCACCCAGGAGCTCCTATTGAACATTTAAATAAAGCTAGACAGAATCAGTTTCAAATATAGTAAACACTATAACTAACTGCTAAGTTAATTTGATTAATATTTCCTTACTAGGGACTTGTTATTAGGCTCTGTTTGTTTAGTCTGTGTTAAGTATATTATTTTATTAGCTTCATTGAGCTTTTCTTCCATTACTGGGGTTTAGAGAATTCCTTGCTTGGGCTTGCTACTCTCTGTTTTGGTGCTGTAATCTTCCTTTCCTAGGCTGCTCTCCTGACTTACAGAGCTTATTTCTTTCTCCTTCTGGAATTAGCTTCCATATTCCAGCTGCACCACACTGTTTTGTTCTGTCCATCAGTTAGGTTGGTTTGGTAGGGCTTGAGAGTTACTTAATAGTCTTTCAGGGAAACTTGACATTAAGGTGAGAAAACAAACAAACAAACCAGCTTTCTGGCAGAAACGACCCCAGGAGGGCTTTCTGTTAGGAAACAAAGCATACTTATTCTTTTTGGTGCTTTTGAAAAATTTGTAAATGTAAAATTCAGTGTCTCAGTTGTACTAGCTACATATGAAGGGCCAATAGCCACATGTGGCTGGGTGGCTACCTTACTGCACAATGCAGATATAGAACATTACCATCATTGCAGAAAGTTTTATTGGTCAGTGATGCTTTAGATCATGTGTATTCTTTTTTTTTTTGCTTTATTTCCTGTTGTCTCTTTTTACAGTAGTTATAAATTACTATAAACAATAAAATTATTTACAACTTGAGGGAAGCTTCCTTGCATTCAAAATAAATTTAGATGAAAGGAAATCCATACCGTCATCCACTTTATCTAAAGTAAGTGCATCATAAGTGGTCTTCTCTATTGATGTTATCTCACTTTGTTTTGACAAAACGTTTGTCTGAAATTTATTCATTGTAACTATGTAAAATATTGACTGTTCAGTTGTTGACCAGGTCCTTTACTGCAGAGTCTTGTTGAGAATATCTACTCAAATAGAAGTGGAAAGGAAAATCATTTACTTGGCAATTGATCTTTGGTTGTATTCCTTTTATATCTATATGCACTGATGAATGGTCTGTGGGGTAGGGGAAATGACAGTAGAGTCATGTTTTAGGTATTTTAGGAGGTTTATCAAACCTCACATATTAATATCTGAGGCTACTATACTGGAGTCCCACAGGCAGGTTGCTGGTGTTAATCTATCTATCTGTGTCTATTCATTTTGGTCTGCACAGATCTGGCCCACCTGGTGATTTGACTTTTATTTTTTAAAAAGTTCAAAAATTTTTTTTAATTTCAGAGAGAGCATGAACAGAGGAGAGGGGCAGAGGGAGAGCAAGAGAGAGAGAGAGGGAGAAAATCTTAAACAGGTTCCATGCTCAGCCTAGAGCCTGATGCGGGGCTCGATTCCACAACCCTGGGATCGTGACCGGGGCCAAAATCAGGAGTTGGCCATTCAACCTACTGAGCCACCCAGGCACTTCATAGGGTTTGAGTTTTTAAGAATTAATTTCCTTCATTTAAAATTAGAAAGATTTTTAAGAATATGTATTTTTGTTCTCTTAAAATGTCAGCTCTGACAATACTTAATTTAGATTTTTGCAGGGCAGCTCAGTGGAATCAGTAGCCTCCTCCTTCAGAAAAGGCTTGTACTTTTGTGCTTTCAAGGGTATGGTAGTGCCCCCCACTCCCCACTCTGTCCCACAGCTTAGCTGGGTACGCATTCATGTCACTGGCCCAGGCCAAGTAGGCATCTGAGTTTGAGTCTGCTCCCTATTTGAGGAACAAGCAACACATATTCTTCGTAGCTGTTGAACTTGCCTGAGAAAGTCAGTGATTTGAAACAAGAGAAATCAGGCAGCAATAATCCTGTCCTGTCTCCATTTGGATTAACCCGTATTTCACCACTACTTCCACAAACTTCTACTAGTGTCTTGATAGGTTTTATTGGCATTCAACAGAGTGGTTCTTTGTTATGATAGCACACAGTAGCTGCACATCAAAAGGTATCAGTTAGATCTTAATGCACAAAAATGTCCTGAGTTAATTGCCAAAACTATCCTCGATAAGCTGACACGCAATAAAGCAACTTTAATTTCAATAAATCAATTTTTCGTTCAATTCTATCCTTTGTGGGGAGAGAGAGAGGTCATTTAGTCTTAGAGTTGCTGACGAGATGTCTGTGGAACTAAGTGTGTTTTCTAAGACACACATGGCTGTATGGGAATAAAATAAATATTTGTATAAGACTGCAGGCTGCTTTTGAAAGGCAATTGTAAGGGACGCAAAAATGTCTGTAGAATCGATGTCAATGAAGTCAGTCGAACCCTCCGAAGCAATTAATCTGATTGCTCTTCTGTTTTTCTGTTTTTGTGGTTGTTGTTTCAAGCCACTCCTACCCTTCTAAAGTTACAACTCCTGGGTACAGAGTTCACTCGTCACAGGTGCAAGTATATTAAGAAGCATGGAACCTGTTGCATAAAACACAAGTGTGACAAGGAGTATTTCCCCAAGGTGAGAAATATCTACAAAAATACTTTAGGTACAATTATATGGAACATCTTGTATATTTCCAGTTCTGTTTACTTTTCTTTTGTGGTAATTGAAAGCCCAAGCAGCTTTGTTTTATGAATAATTTCTGTGCTCTGGAGGCATAGTTCTACATTAACCAGATAATCAATTTCAGATTAGGCTGTATAAAGATGCTTACACATGGAATATCATGAAGGTGTGGGCAAACCCAGATAAGACTGAAAACCCTGGGGTGTCTGGGTGGTTCAGTTGGTTGGGTGGCTGACTTCGGCTCAGGTCATGATCTCACGGTTTCTGGGTTTGAGCCCCAAGTCGGGCTCTGTGCTGACAGCCAGCTCAGAGCCCAAAGCCTGTTTCAGATTCTGTGTTTCCCTCTCTCTCTGACCCTCCCTTTCTTATGCTGTCTCTCTCTCAGAAATCAATAAAAATGTTAAAAAGAAAAAGAACATATTTTTAAAAAGACTGAAATTCCTAACTTCTTTAGGGGAAGCCATAACTAATATTTTTGGAAAGAGTATTATTTTGAGTTGCTTAACCTGTTTTTGTTTTTTGCTTTTTCTATTTAAGAGAAATTCCAAGTGAACCAGGTATGGCCATCCTCACTTCAGAAATAAAGAGACTGATGCATAGAGGGAAAGTAATGTGTGCAAAACCTCAACACAGGATAAGGAGGAAAGACTTTGGTTTCCAATTTCAGGCTTTTGTTTTCCTAACTTGCCAGGAAATTGAACAAAGGAAAGAGAGACTGGTTGCAAATTTCTATAAGGAATGCCTCTAACTAGAGTTGCTGGGAGGAATCCTGAGGAAACAGACCCCTCAGCGTCTGGGCTGATGTCACAACCCTGGTTTGCTCCGATCCACTAACTCAGCTTGATGGCTTCAAGGCATTAGCAGAGGGCTTCGCCACAAAAAGACAGATTAGAGTATTCCGAAGGCTCTCACTCATCCTGGCACTAGTGGCTTCGAGTCATGATCAAAGAGGGGAGGATCAGGAAGTCAACTAACTGGAGAAAGTGACTGTGTTTCCTTTGTCACCATTGTTTTCTCTTCCTATTCTACCTTTACAGGGAGCTAAGGCGCACATTCCACACGCTGCCTGCCGGTTTTGAATCGGAACTCCCGGCAATACCCAACTTGTAAACTGTCAGCAAGCGCCCGTTAAGGGAATTGTCAATGGTGGGCAACAGGTGTCTGAACTCGTTTTACCTTCCGGTGGGAGCGCAGCGACTGCTCCAGCCGCTGGCGTGAGTGCCCTGGGTTTGTTCTTGGCCAGCTGTGCGATGCTCTTCTGTGGTTCTGCGAGGTCCAGGTCCCCACTTCTGCTCCTAGGAGCAAACAAACACACAAACACAAACAAACAAAAAACAGAGAAACAAGCAAAACAAGAAGCAACTCCTGGTTGGAACTTGTGGGATTTTCTCAGCCCTTCCAAGGCACGGGACTCTGCCTCCACGTCTGCCTCCCTCCAACTAGAGGTCTCTTGCTCGCTGCGCGGGGACCTCAGCACCATCGCTCGAAGCTGGCTCCCCCCCTCTCAGCCTTCTCCTTCGCCCTCGACTTTCCTTGGCCGATTTGGTGAACCCCCAATCCAGGAACTATTCGCACGGCCATCTCCCGCGGAGCTACGAGCTAAGAGCAAAGGAACGGGTTCATGGGAGGGAAAGGAGGTTAGAGTGGTGCAAACTCCCGGAGTATCACAACTGGGGGGTCGCCCGGAGAGTGGGGTGAAAAGTAGCAATTGCAGGCCATAGATGGGATCCGCGAGGGGGCGCCGCGCTGAGTAGGGTCCCGCTGCGCGGGCTTCCAAACCCAGAGACAGAGGCGACACCTTGGACGCTGTCCCCCTCCCTCGCCACGGAAACTTCCCGTCCAGCTTTCTTCGCTGCGGGACCCTCGCCACCGGCTCCCCCTCTCCCCCTTCTGTACCTGTTTCTTCTTCTTTCAGAGAAGGGCTGCCTCTCCCCGCACTCGCGCGCCCCCGCCCCCCACCAGCCTCGCACCCTCACCGCGCACCCGGCTGCTCTGTGCGGCGCAGCGCGGTGCCCCTGCGCGCTTGGCCGCGGAGGCCGGCGACAGAGCGGAGCGGCTGCAGCTCGCAGCGGCTCCACCGCCGGGCGGACCCGCGCTGTCGGAACGCACGGACCCGGGCTTGCCTCTGGGGACCTCCCAGTACCCTCTTCAGATCCGAGGGGTAGATCATCGTCGCACGGACGGGGCTGTACGCGTCCTGCTTCCACGTCTCAGCAGAAACGCCAAGGCCGGGTAAGTGTAAGTCCTAACTCGGATTCACATGCTGCGAACGGTAATACCCCCCAAGGAAGAGCTGTGGTCCTCAGAAGAGGGAATGGGGAAGGTCCTCATGAGTGTGGGGACTTTTTTTTCTCTCTCAATTAGGCTGAAGGTGGGGGTTGGGGCGATAACATCCCCATTTTCTACTTTCGCTAGAATTTTCCTTTTCTGCTGAGGATTCTTCACTATTTCCTTGACCCTTCTTAGAGAGAGGTTATCGTCTATCCAGAGCAGCAGGTTGTTACTGTTTCTGACTTAAAAAAAAAAAAAAAATCAAACACCTGTCTAAAGCTGAAGGTCATATTGAATTCTCCAAAGCTGTTCAAGAATGAATACATTTATTTCAGCGCTCACTGGTTTTGCACCAGAAGGGCTCACCCACTGGGTAGGAGCATATGGTGCACAGGGAGGAGGCAAAAGTAAAAGCTTTAAGACGTTTTGCAATAGGGGCATGTCATTTACACGCAATGACATGAAATAGACCATGCTGTTTGCAAGGAAAGGCCAGAAGTTCAAACACAAGGAAAGTGATATATTACCAGACTCTTCAGTGAGTGTTATCAACTTTCTGCTTGTGAACCAAACAGTCGTGTCTTACATGTAGCATTCTTGGAGTCCACTCCCCTCCCCCAGGACTCACCTGTAGAGGGTCTGTGGCATGATTTCTGGGATTTTTCCCTGGGTCAAACGCCTGGAAGGTGTTGTGATTGATCAGATGTTAAGTTTTACTAAGGCCAATCTGTGGCAATAAGGGTACTGTTACATAAAAGCCCCACAAATTTAAATATACAGTGAAAGCATGAACTAGTTTGTCACTCAGGTGATTTGAAGTTTTTTATTTCTGAAAAAAAAAAAAAAAAGAAAGGAAAAGAAACCTGAAGTCATTTTCCTATTCTACAAATAGGAAAATATTTCTGTAGCAGAATCTCTAAAGATTCACATGTTCAAGAAAACTCTACCATTCACAGTTCTTAAATGACTTGACAGATGTGAATGCTTCATATTGTCTTCTTTCAAAGAAAGGGTTTTTCCCTCACCTACTTATCTTTTAATTTTTGTGCTTTTAAGTTTTTAATCAGTCAGCTTCCTCTATGTACTATCTTTTCCTCTTCCACTTTTCCGGAAGTCCAGTGGTGAAATGATGCGTCCTCTGGGCAATGCTCTGACCTGGCTGAAGGCCAGCAGTGTGCTTGAGAACAGTGATTAGTATCCATATGCTAATTGCTGCAGATCAATAACGATTCCTGCAGAGAAGTTTTAAATAAAGGAGCTTTGAAATAGAGAAAATGGAACTGAAGAGAAAAAGCAAAACAAGTTAATAAATGAACTCATATCCTTCTATCTCAGGCTTACTCTCAATTTAGCTTTTTGGCAAACCTCAAACTCAGACCGGGAGGAGTCTTGTTAATCCTGTTAATGACTTGTCAGCATTGACTAATAGTGCTCTGTAAAGTCTCTTTTAGTTTAAGGGAAACAGTGTAGCCTATCAAATATACACTTGGAGTATTAGATAATTAGTTGTTCTTCCCCCCCCCCCCACCAGTTTCTAAAGATTAGAGGCAAATACAAAATTGGGTGGAGGCTCCTTAGAACATGCTATTTGAACTTTATGCATATAGAGCTAGAATATGTCAGTAAAGCAAAATATGAGTATATAGAATTCTCTCCCTCTGCAGTAAGGCTCCTTGAAGGGTGTGTTTGTGTGTGTGTGTGTGTGTGTGTGTGTGTGTGTGTGTGTGGTAAGTCCCTCAGATAGAAAGTTTCCTTAGGGTCTATACTGATTGGCACTTTTTAATGCTCTAATAAGGGATTGATTTAAGAGGGATCTTGGAACAACTTTCTTGCAGGGGTGGTTACTTGACTAAGAACAAGAGAATAAGCACAGGATGTCATCTCAGAGCAAGGAATTATGCTTTCCTTTAGCTTCATACTTGTTTTGCCAAATTATTGTGTACCGTTAACATGTTAGTGTGCTAAGGATTACACACTGGATGGAAAAGGGCCAGTTTCTGTCCTTACAGAGATTGCTGTGGTCGGGAAATGATTGCATTGTGACTCATGTTTCTTGTAGTATTAGAAGTGCACACAGATTATTGGGTTACTGAGAGGCTTCCCAGGTCAGAACGGGAAAGCAGAGAGGCATGAGAAAAGCTGATGTATTGCAGGAATTGAGAGTAGTTTAGTATGACAGAAGCGTAAGATATGTATTGGTGTGTCAGCAGAGATGAAGCCAGAGGGTAGGCAGGAATGAGTTCGAGAAGAGCTTTGAATGTCTTATAATGGAGTTGGGATTTTTCTTCTGTAGGCTGGTGTTATCAACCTACAAGTGCCGAACCATTAGTGGGAGAGCAAATTAATGAAATCATGTATGCGTGTTATCAGCAGATCATGCATAACAGAACCTATTCAAGAATGTAAGGGAGGAAAATTAAATGCAGAGAATTGACTACACAAGTAATGGAAGCCAAACAGAGGATGTTGAGGCCCCTCAAGGATTAGCAAGAGCACAGAGTCCTTCGTACCTCCAGCCAGAGAGACACAGGGAGTAGGTGGTGTGACCATAGCCCAGGGACCAGAACCATCCATTGGAAATGGATTCACTGTGGATGGTAAAGAGCCTGGTGTGGGGCTTGAACTCATGAAGTGTGACATCATGACCTGAGCTGAAACGAGAGTCTAATGCTAAACTGACTGAGTCACCCAGGTGCCCCTTAGACTAATTTTACATGCCTTTCTCAGTGGTCCTCATCATTACTACGACATTGGCTTTGTCCTTGATTTCTTACCACAATTACTTTAATAGTCTTGTGACTTGTATCACTTCCTCTTCTCCTGCTTCATTCATTCATTCATTCATTCATTCGCTTAACAATAATAATTGAGCATGTGCAAAATGCCAGGCATGATTCCACCCTAGTGTTGCTCGTATTTACTCTAACATGCATTCAGCAAACATTTAGAAACCTATGCCAGGAACCAGGATTTGTATGTGTGTGTGTGTGTGTGGGGGGGTGACAACAGGGTAAGGCCCTCACTCTCAGGCTCTTACCTTTTACTAGAAAGAGCCTACTCTGACATTAAAATGGTCGTCCTGAAATTCAAAGGTGATCATATCATTTCCCCCATGTCTCCAGATTGCTTAAAACAATATAATATAGTGGTTTCTAATATGAAATTCTCTTTTCAAGTTTGTAAAAACATCCAGAGCTCAATATCTTAGTAAGTTTTGAATGTATTCACAATGACAAAAAGCTGCTGTCATTAATTCTGAACCTTTTTAAAATAAATTTGGTTTTTATTAATCATAATAGCATCTACCTACATTAGTAGGTGAGTCATATTTATTCAGCCCACAGACAACGCCTGGTTGGGCCCTCAGCTCCATTCCTTCCCCTTCCCCTTCCCCTAGAGGGCTGACGCCTGCAGACTATATTTTCAGGCTCCCAAGTCATTGTGGTGCTTGGCTGAGTTTGGTCATAGGAGGCATTGGCAGGTAATTAGAGGGTACAGGAGATGCCCTGTGTCCCTGTATTCTTCTCCCTTCCTCACTTCTGGACAGTGCCTCAGTAGCCCCTCCCTGGATCTCATTCCCACAGGACTAGTCCATAGTGATTTTATTTCCACTGGATAGCCCTGGACCCTAGGTACTTGGCATTTAATTTTCCCTCCCTTACATTCTTGAATAGGTTCACTTTTGCATGATCTGCTGACACCATGCCTACATGATTTCATTAATTTGCTTGAGATTCTCTTTCTCCCCACCCCTCTCTCCCTCTTCCCCTCCCCTGCTTACACTCTTTTTCTCTCTCAAACTAAATAAATAAACTTAAAAAAATATCAGTCTGAAGGTTCTTTTAAATGCGGAGGCTAAAGGAGTTGACAAAGCCTAGAATGGTTTCCTGCTTTTTAACCTTCCCCATGGTGTAATCAATGGGGATAGCATTTACTGAAGTAGGGCATCCAGAAAGAAAAGTCTTGGGAACGTGTGCTTGGGGACGAAAAGTGTCAAAACTTTTATATTTAGAGGTTAGAGAGAGAGATGTTTCAGAGCTGGACATATTTTTCACGTAGATCCTGTGTGGGATTCTGTTGTGTGTCAGTAGGAAGTTTATTTCAGATCATCAAAAAAAGCAACCATTTTACACGGGCTACTTATTTTAACCCTAACCCAAACACTAGAAGAAATGGCTATAAAATGGAACGTGCTCAGTTTATATTTAATAGGTTATACTCCCAAAGTCCAGGCATCATGCAAAGGGTTTTAATAGTTTTCTCTTTTCTGTGTCATTAGTTGCTATATTTATAAATTTGAAGCATTTAACACATTGAATGTAATTTTCTTTGTATATCTTAAAATTGATGTGAGGAGTTAACAGAAATTATAACATTAATTGGTAAAGCTTCTAACCTTTCTCCCACTTAAAATAGATTGACTCAATTTGGTAGCATTCACACTAGGTTTATGTCTGCACTATACATATTACATTTTACCACTATAATATATATTTCAGGGACCTGCTTTAATTCATCCGTATTTGTGGATAGACTATTAATGGTTCTGCTTTATTAAAATGTTACACTATGTGCAATTTCAGGGATCAGGGGACAGGTATTTTGAGCCCTAAGCAAAATGAAACCAATCCATCTGTCATATTCCTTTGTGTCACTTTTGTATTTTCCTTGTTCCATATTTCATCTTCTCCTTTTTTTTTTAAATTGTAGATTCTTGTGCTAGGTGCTAAAAATGGGCCCAGTTGGTACAGAGGCTGATGAGAACCAGACAGTGGAAGAAATGAAGGTGGAGAAGTACCATCCACGGCAAACCACTCCTAGAGGTGAGCTGGCCCCTGACCCCGAGCCAGAGCTAATAGACAGCACCATGCTGATTGAGGTACAGATTATCCTCATATTAGCCTACTGCTCCATCATCTTGCTTGGGGTAATTGGAAACTCTTTGGTGATTCATGTGGTGATCAAATTCAAGAGCATGCGCACCGTAACCAACTTTTTCATTGCCAATCTGGCTGTAGCGGATCTTCTGGTGAACACCCTGTGCTTGCCATTCACTCTTACCTACACCTTGATGGGGGAGTGGAAAATGGGTCCTGTCCTGTGCCACCTGGTACCCTATGCCCAGGGCCTGGCAGTACAAGTATCCACAATCACCTTGACAGTAATTGCCCTGGACCGGCACCGTTGCATTGTCTACCACCTGGAAAGCAAGATCTCCAAGAGAATCAGCTTCCTGATTATTGGCCTGGCCTGGGGCATCAGCGCCCTGCTTGCAAGCCCCCTGGCCATCTTCCGCGAGTATTCGCTGATTGAGATTATTCCCGACTTTGAGATTGTGGTCTGCACTGAGAAGTGGCCTGGTGAGGAAAAGAACATCTACGGCACCATCTACAGCCTTTCTTCCTTGTTAATCTTGTATGTTTTGCCTCTGGGCATCATATCTTTTTCCTACACTCGTATCTGGAGTAAACTGAAGAACCATGTCAGCCCCGGAGCTGCTAACGATCACTATCATCAGCGAAGGCAAAAAACGACCAAAATGCTGGTGTGCGTGGTAGTGGTGTTTGCGGTCAGCTGGTTGCCTCTCCATGCCTTCCAGCTTGCTGTTGACATTGACAACCAAGTCCTAGACCTGAAGGAGTACAAACTCATCTTCACCGTGTTCCACATTATCGCCATGTGCTCCACCTTTGCCAACCCCTTTCTCTATGGCTGGATGAACAGCAACTATAGAAAGGCTTTCCTAGCAGCCTTCCGCTGTGAGCAGAGGTTGGATGCCATTCACTCTGAAGTGTCCGTGACATTCAAGACTAAAAAGAACCTGGAAGTAAAAAAGAACAATGGCCCCAATGACTCTTTCACAGAGGCTGCCAATGTCTAAGTAAGCTCTGGTGTGAAAATACGTAGATGAATTCTGACCAGAGCTAAAAATCCAGTTGAGAAGGGCTCCCAGGTGCATCCTGATTTCCCATTTTAAGGAGAAAAAAGAGGATCTGAGTGCAAGCATCTGTAGGGTAATCTGTGGAAAGAAACCTGGTTGGCAGAGCCAAGTGGAAAATACTCCTATTCAAAGATAGGACAATGAACAGTTTGCTTACAGTTGCTGAGAGGATAGGTCAAATTATGAGTAAAAGCAGAGAGGAATGCTTTTGACTATTTCTCAGAATGAAAGGAACCTGAACAAGGAATCGACATGACATCAGCATTGCTAGAAGGTGGTGGCTAACTAACAAGACATCAGCATTGCTAGAAGGTGGTGGCTAAATAAATTGCCCTTCGAATTCTATTAGGGCGTAGACTGAACGTGATGTGCGGCTCACTGCCCCCTCATCTGATGAAAAGACTACCCAACGCCAATTTCCCTAAGGAGCTGCAAGCTCTTCTGTATTGTATTTTTTTTTTAATTATTCCTCCTATGGACTAATCTTTCAGGGAATGTTACCAACTATTTGAATGACTTCCAGGAGATAGACTGAAATTTGCTATATAATTAGTATTTTGGTGAGTGATGAGAGAAATCTTTAACACTGAGTTAATGAGGTGTTCTTAAAACCAAATACACATTTAGTGAAAAGTTTCTCCAACTCAGAATCAAAGGCTGAAATTCGCAAAGTTTTAGAAATGTAATCCATCCCTTCGCTTCTCATTTCAAGTTGTTGAAATGCTGCTTTATAAAGATACTATGTGACAAATAAGCATACAACTCAGTATGTTTAACCATAATCATTGCAACTTTTTGAACATGTATTATTCCCATGTTGGAGCTGAATTTGTGTTCACTAAAATTGATTCAGATTAAGAAATAATTTTTGTGGCATATTGCCACATTTTGTGGTTATTGGTAAAGAGTTTTAGCACAAATACATAGCTCTATTGTGTTTACAAAACACTGTAGTGTTATTTTTTGAAATTCATCTTCCTATTCATGATTAATAAAACAATATAATTTCATAAAAATGGAACCCATCTGGTAAGAAATATTAAAAACACTGCACTCATTCCACTTTGCAAATGTTCTATTTGGACCAATTTCAACATAAATTATCCTCTTCTCAAAATAATTAGCTATGTATTTTTGGATAACTTATGAATATATACATAATAAAATTTTACCTATAAATAGTGGAGTGTAGATGCGATAGTACTCTACATTGATTGATTTTTGTGAATACTATTTTTATTTCAATAGTACTCAGTCATAGATGTTTAAAACCCTAGTATGCTTATGAAAAAACACAGATGTTAAAATAGTTGTACTTCTTTGGACGCTGTTGAAGAAGTTTCATTGCAATCATATTTTTGTCAGTATGACTGAATTTGGGAATAGAGTTCTTAAATTTTAAGAAACTTCAAAATGAATATTACATGAGCTTTATGAACTAGAGAGTTTAATTTTATGGATATGCTTAAAATTCATACTGTGGCACTTGTTCAATTATTTCTGACATACAAGTAAAGCTCTTGAAGTGGACTGTACCTTGGGAATACTGAAAAAAATGAAAACAGTGGAAGACCAATTAAGAAGCCAACAAAAACATATATATATGTAATATATCATGTAATGGATGACTTCATTTTATGTTTGACTTTATTTACATGGCTGTCCAAGAAAAAATGTTTTGTCCTTTAAATAGAAATTATTTTGCTTAAGATGCTAAAGGATGATTGTAGTTAAAATAGTTGGTTTTTTTTCCCCTCTTGGAGAATTCTTACCCTGTAAAGAATGTGTCTATTACTGTATTGTCAGTTGTAGTAGTAAATTATTAGAAGCAATGAATGATCCAATTAATATATGTGATCTAATTAATTCTGTTAACTCATTAATTAAATATCTTTTTATGTAGTGATTTTATCTGTTGAAATAAAAGACATTGATAAATTAGAGAAATTGTGTCATATTTTATATAGAAGTTTCTGTCCAAAATGAAATAGCCTCTGACACAACCAAAAGAAGGAAAATAATGGTGGCTTCTAGGCAATTTAGCTTTCTGTCTTTTCTGTAATGAACATGAGTCACTGGATTCACTCCTATGCTGCAGTTGTAGCCCATATTATGACAATGTTTGAATCTTTAAGACCAGACCTTTCTTGTAAACTTCAAACCTGTGTCTCTGTCAGCTGACTTGACATGTCTACTTGGGTGTCTGTCTCATCAGCAGATTAAATCCAGACACGTCTAAAATAGAACATGCCATTTTGATCCACACCCCAGCCTCACCTCCACTTTGTTTTCCTGTATTTCTATCCTAGTCATGACACTGCTATTTATTCATCTAGTTCCCCAGTGCCTTTACTCTGAGGGTCACCCATGACTCTTGTGTCTCTTTATTACACATGTCCGATCAATTCCTGCAGTTTGTTCTGATTTCTAGATGTTCCTTGAATCAGTTCATTTTTCTTCATTCCTATGCTCCCCACCATAGTGCAGGTTGTGATTACCTTCCCAGACCTGTATTATCTCTCATTTGGTTTAATATGCAGCTTCCTAATTGGTCTGTATATTCATTCATCTTCCTATCAAGTCCAACTCTTACCTCCTAGCCAGAGTGACTTTTCAGTACCTCATGTTTTATCAAACAACTCTTCTGATGAAAACTCTCCAATGTCCCCTCATTGTTGTTATGATAAAAATCAAAATTATTTTAAGATTTGGAAGGCTCTTTAGGGCCTGACTCTACCTCTGTGTTTATCCTTGGCAAATTCTCTAATCTTTGAGATTAGATTTGCTGCTAATTTTTAAGCGTTTGAGGGCAGGGGACAGGGACTGGGTGAATCATTGTGATACCACAGGTACTTGCAGCTTCCAACACCAAGTTAGTGATCAATAAATATCCCTCAAGGAAAATAAGTCAATGAATCAAGGACATACTAAAGCCAAGATATGAACATAGATCTTTAAAATTGTAACCCATAAACATTTTCTCAGTTTTATTATACAACTTGTAAGAAAGTAGGGTTTTAGCCATACAGGAGTTGAATAAAGATGCCTATTTGTTCAGGAATAAGTTTTTTTTTTTTTTTCTGAAGGCCATTAAGTATAGACGCTGGCATAATTGAAAAGCATTCTATATATATACAGTCCATTTAGGGTTCACTCAAATTATCTAGAACCTTGCACAAGGGAAGTATGGAAGGGCCAGTGAACTGTACTAATCAAGATTCAGATAGCGAAAGTGAATCCATGCTAGGTATTTATAGCAAAAAGTAATTTAATATAGTAAATTAAAATCTTGCAAACCTACTGGAAGAGCTGGAGAAGAGAAGGTTAAGAAAAGCTTCCACTGGCCTTGAGGAAACGAGGAAGCACATAATTGTCTGAAACCACTGCTAATGCCTACAACAGAGAGTGGACGATGCATAGGAAAGACTATAGGTTTCTGTATTAAAATATCATTGCATCCTAATGTTTATTGATAGATGAATGACACACACACACACTGGAATACTATTCAGCCATAAAAAGTAGTGAGATTTTTTGCCATTTGTGACAATATAGATGGACCTGGAAGTATTATGTTAAATAAGTCAGAGAAAGACAAATACCATATGATTTTACTTATATATGGAATCTACAAAACAAAACAAATGAACAAACAAAAAGCAGGAGCAAACCCATAAATACAGGGAATAAACTGATGGTTGACAGAGAGGAGGTGGGAAGGGGAGTGGGCAAAATGGCTGAAGGGAAGTGAAAGATACAGGCTTCCAGTTATGGAATGAATAGGTCAAGGGGATAAAACATATAGTACAGGGAATATGGTCAATGATTTTGTAATAGCATTGTATGATGACAGATGGTAGCTATGCCTGTGATGAGCACAGGATAACATACAGACTTGTCAAATCACTATGTTGTATTCTGGAAACTAATGTAATGTGTGTCAACTGTATTTCAATTAAAAACAAATCTTATTGCTTCCTGCTAAGCCCACAATCCTGCCCACCCCTGCCATAGATTCAATAAGACCTTTTGCTTCTCTTTTGCATTCCAGAATTCATGTGAGAATCTCTTATTTGTGGAATATAATGTTAGCCTTGCTGTCAGGAATTTGGGGAAATGTAGTTCTTAGGTTTCTAGCCCCTAAGAAACAAGGGGAGCACGGAAGGGAAAATATGGTGCTTGATTGCTATCTGACCATCTGGCAATCTTGAGAATTGCCCAAATGGTATAATTTCTAGTTTCAGCCTCATCCCAGGTTCTTCAGAGTTACAATGATGCATGTTAACTGTATCTTTTCTTTCCTTTTCTTTTTTTCTGTTATCAAGGCCAGTGTGTTAAAGATACTCTTTAAAACTGCCCCATTAGTACAGGTGAACAAGGAGTAAAGTATAAGGAAAGACCATTTTCTTCCTATGGTATGTTGATTGGACTGGAAGAGGTAAGAATTATATCAAGATTTAATGATCTAAAGTCCACAGAAAAATATAAATTCTTGATTAACTTCCTAAGATGAGCAAAAGA
The DNA here is from genome assembly GCF_003009895.1 of Hyaena hyaena. Taxonomy (NCBI): domain Eukaryota; kingdom Metazoa; phylum Chordata; class Mammalia; order Carnivora; family Hyaenidae; genus Hyaena; species Hyaena hyaena. Next base: position 234,991 of record NW_024081425.1, on the reverse strand, counting down.
AATGATGCCTCAGGGAGTAAATAGTCTTTGAAATTTTCAAGTTTATAAAGGATGAAATATTGATATATATGGCTAAAAACACAATGGATTTACTTCTTCATAGGAAAATAGAGAACCTAAAGAAACAACACGATAGTAAAGAATGAAAACATCTTCATGATTGTGTCTTATGACATCAAACAAAGGTAGGAATTTTATTAAACAAAGGGTCACTGAAGATTGACTTGTGAGTACTTATAAAAGACACCTGTTGGATCACTGACCTTTTTTCTGCATGTTCCACTCGACAGGTATCCACAGACTTCACAAGTTCTGGATATGCGTGGAAAGATGTAGGAAAGTTATAGGAAAGATGTACTGTGGGTTAGACAATTCACATGTAATCTGTAACTCCAACTCTTTATTGTTAGTCTGTGAATATGTAACTGAATGGAAATAAATGAAAATGACTAACTCTGAATCTACTGTCCTTTATAAGCAAATCATTGTCAAGCAAATCAATGTCAAACATTTTTAAAATGTTTATTTATTTAGTTTGAAATAGAGAAAGGGAGAGAGAATGAGCAGAGGAGGGGCTGAGAGAGAGACAGAGAGAGACAGAGAGAGAGAATCCCAAGCAGGCTCCATGCTGAGCATGATGTGGGGCTTGATCCCACAACTGTGAGATCATGACCTGAGCTGTAATCAAGAGTCAGATGCTCAATGTACTGAGCCATCCAGATGCCCCATCAGTACCAAGATTTAACACTTTAACAAATTATTTGCCAAGTACCACATAGCTTGTCATGATACAGGCATGTGTTAACACATTAAAATTTACAAAGTCTGCATTATCTTCTCAAGAAATGAAGGAAAAATCCCAAGTGAATATTTTTTGTCATTATAGTTGAAGACAATATGAAACAGATAATAAGAATCATGACTTTATACTTTAAAAAAAAACCAGGTCCCAACAGCTACTTTTTTAGTGGATATAATTAGTATGAGTGGAATTTTGGAACTGTAAATACTGTGATGTGGTGCTACTTTTATGCAAAACACAGTGGAGCATATATGTTGAACAGTTGTGCTACTAGGTACTCATCGCCTGTACTACGATATTTACCATGTCTTATTAAATACACTTTGCCCACCAGCACATTCTTAAAGACAGTTGCATGCTTGTGCCTGGCAGAGAACTCTTGTGTTAAACACATTAACATCATTTCTTATAATAGGTTTTGTTATTCCCAAGCCCATGTGCCTCTCATGGATTCTTTCTCTGATCATCCTCCTTCCCAGTTCTGTTTTCCGTTGCCAGAGACTGGCTAGAAGGACGGGTGACGCAAATGTAAATTCAAGGAGCAGGTAATGACTTCCATGATGCATGAGAGGCCCATAAGTTTGTCTACATCAGACGAGGCTTAAAGCTGAATCTAGGAAGGTCAGAGCAACAGCCAAGTCCCAGGGAGTAGTGTCTATGGAACTAAATGGCAGCATCTGGGCAGGGATTGGGTGAAACAAGGAAGAAGGAAAGCTGAAAAGAGAGGGAGGCGGGAGCTAAGTAATGGCCGCACCACTGGATCTGTAATGCTGAGCGAAGCATCCTGGAGCAAGGCAGAAAATCTTAGACAAGCATCTCCTTACGTGGATTGTGTGTACTTGCGAGACCAACAGTGACTCTTTTTTTTTTTTTTTTTTTTGCTATACCTTTAATCTCAAGATTTACTTATTCTTTTTTTTTTAAATAGTTTATTGTCAAATTAGTTGCCACATAACACCCAGTGCTCATCCCCAAAGTGCCCTCCTCCATGCCCCCCCCCCCCCCCCCATCCATCAGTTCTCAGTTTTTGTCAGCATTCAAGAGTCTCTCGTGGTTTGCCTCTCTCCCTTTCCCCCACCATTTCCCCCTTTCTTCTCCCCCTTGGTCCTCTGTTAAGTTCCTCCTAATCCTCCTATACGTGCAAACAGTGACTCTTTTTAATTAAAATCACCTGCAAGCTCTCATCATTCTCTAGAAGGAAACATTTTAATTTAGTCATTAATATTTTTTAATTAAAAATTTTTTTTACGTTTATTTATTTTTGAGAGACAGAGAGAGACAGAGCACAAGTGGGGAGGGGAAGAGAGAGAATGAGACACGGAATCTGAGGCAGGCTCCAGGCTCTGAGCTGTCAGCATAGCCCGATGCAGGACTTGAACTCCCAAACCGTGAGATCATGACCTGAGCCAAAATAAGATGTTTAACCAACTGAGCCATTCAGGCGCCCCTAGTCATTAATTTTTTTTAACAGCCGGAAGTTCATTCATTCAATAAATGATTAGGTAATAAGTTTTTTGAGACTTAAAATAGTAAATTTTTGTGATCATTGGTTCCTGCTTTTTACCAGCTAGGGATGAAATGTATGTGAGATCATGCTCTAGCAAGTGTCTTCTTGTTGTTGTTGCTGCTGCTGCTGCGCTTTTTCCTGTGGGGAGAGGGAGACATGGAGGAAAAGTAAGGATGGTGGGGAAAGTTCACATTTTTTTCTTTTAAGGTTACTGCTTAAAGAAACGGGACAGAAGATCACCAGTATTCTTCTGTCTCTAAATTGAGTAGATCAAATGGGTACTGACTCACTGGAAGATTTCTTGAGTTTCTGCAGCATTGTTGAGAAACCAACCAGCCCCTGCACTCAGAATAAATCCCCTACTTTCATAATTTATATTTTAATTAAAATAAAATTCACAGTTATATGCACAGATTAATTCTTTGAGTTTTGACATCGAGATATGCATATGATCACTTATGTCAGTCAAGAAACAGATTTGTCATCACTTCATGTCCACTTCCAATCAGTCTCTGCCCCATCCTTATAGCAACTATTGTGTTGATTTTTGTTGCTATAGATTAAGTTTGTCTCTTCTTCAACTTTATACACTTGGAGACATAGAATATGTATTGTTTGGTATCTGGTATCTTTTACAGAATACAAGGATTTGGAGATTCATCCATGTTGATGTGTATATCACTAAGTCATTCTTATTTTATTGCTGGGTCGCATTCATTTGTGTGAATACAGCCCAATTTATTCATTCGTTCTCTTGATATATGTTTGGATTATTTCAAGTTTTGGCCTTTAGGGCTAAATCTGTTATAAATATTCTTTCCTAAGTCCTTTTGCAGACATATATTTTTATATTCCTTAAGAAAATTTAAAAAATAGCTAAATTACTAGGTTATAGCATAGGTATATGGTGAGCTTTATGAGAAATAGCCAATGCACTTCCCAAATGGTTACATTCCCACTTGAAAAATTTGACAGATCCAGTTGTTCAACACGTTCGTAACACTTGATGTTGTAGTGTGTCTATTTTCTTCCTTTGCAGTGGAAATCCTATTGTGCTTTTGATTTGCATTTCTCTGATGACTAATGATGTTGATCACTTCTCGATATGCTTATTCATCATTCATATGTCTTCTTTAGAGAAGTGTCTATTTACATCAATCGGCCAGTATGTAAAATTGGATTCAATAGTTATTGTAGTTGTAGTTGTTGTTGTTGTTTTGAGTTGTAGTGGGTCTTTATAAATTTTGTATATACATAATATATACATATATTATATATATTTTAATTCTCCTAGATACATGTATTGGAAATGATTTTCTACAGGTTATGACTAAAGATCTTAATTTTGATCAAGTTCACATTTTTTTTCTTTTAAGGTTAGTACTTTTTTGTGTCCTCTCTGAGATCTTTGTCTACCTGTAGGCCAGAAAGATATTGTGTGTTTTCCAAGAAGCTTTAGAGTTTTAGCTTTCACATCTATGATATGTCTCAGTTAATGTTTGTGTTTATTTACTTTTCATATATTTATTCAATTCTCCTGACACCAATCATTTGAAAGGCTTTCTTTTGCCATAGTCATTGCCTTCACATCTTTGTTAAAATTTAGTTGACTGTTTATGTTTAGAACTATTTCTGGCTATTTTATCCATTTGCTCTGTTTGTGTATCCTTTTACCTATACTAGTATCCTAAAAATCTGTTAACTATGTCTGTCAAATATGTTATTCTTTTGCAATATTAGTTTGACTATTCTCAGATCTTTGTATTTCCATATAAAATTTAGAACTAGCTCATCAATTTCTATAGAAAAATACTCTGGTATTATAATTGAGGTTATATTAACTCTATAGATCAATTTAAAGAGAACTGTCATTCTAACAATATTTTCTTTTAGTATCCAAACATGGTATATCTCTTCATTTGTTTGTATTCTTTAATTTCTCTTAATATTCTATTCTTTTCAGCATAGCTATCTAATATATCTCTTGTAAAATTAATCAAGTATCTTATGCTTTTAGATGTTATTAACATTGGAATTGTTTTTTTAATGTCATGTTCCACCTAGGTATTGCTAGTATACAGTTAATTATTTTTAACCTTTAAAACTGTGCTTATTAATTCTAGCAATATGGTGCAAGTTCCTTAAAGTTTTCTGTGTAAACAATTATGCCCCTTGTGAATGAAGATAGTTTTCATCCTTCTTGCCAAATCTGAATGCTATCATTTCATTTTCTTGAATTATCTGCACCGGCTAAGACTTCTAGTAAAAGATGTGAATAGATGTGGTGAATAGATATGGTGATAGTATCTTTGATGTGTTTTCAACCTCTGGGGATGGTTGGGTGGAAACATTTGATATTTGCCCATTAAGCATGATAATCATAGGGGTTTTTTGTAGGTAACTTTTATCAGATTAAGGAATTTATCTTCTTGTTTTAGTTTGCTGAAGTTCTTTTTTTAAAAATTCTGTATGAGTTTTGCATTTTCTCAAATAATTTTTCTGCAGCTGTGAAATACCTTTGTACTTTAATGTTATGAATTTGAATTATATCGATTGAGTTATTTTTAATTTACTTATTTTTGAGAGAGAGAGAGAGGGAGAAACAGAGAGAGAGAAAGCAACAGTACACACAGGAGAGGAGCAGAGAGGGAGACCAAGGATCCAATCTACAAGGATCTGATCTGCACTGACAGCTCCGAGACTGACATGGGACTTGCACTCACAGAACCATGAGATCATGACCTGAGCTGAGGTCAGAAGCTTAACTGACTTAACCGTCCAGGTGCCCTTACTGATTGACTTTTTAATGGGAAACCAACCTTAGGTTCTTGGTATAACTCTCACATGAATTTGATGTATTATCTTTTTTAAATGTATTCTTCAAACCACTTTGCTAATACTTTGTTGAATATTTTTGCATATGTTCATAAGGAATATTGGTCTATATAATTATTTTCTTATAAACTCTATCAAGTTTGCATATCAGTATTAAGGTGACCTCATAAAACATTTTGGGTAGGGTTTCCTTCTCTTCTACTTTATGAAAGAGTTTGGATGGGATTAATATTATTTCTTTCTAAAGTACTAAAATTCACCAATAGAATCATCTGGGCTTAGTTTTCCTTACAGGAATGTTTTCTTTTCCTCAAATTTCAAATTCAACTTGTATAGTAAATATTGGACTGTACTTATTTTCTCTTTTTTTTCCTTAGATTGGTATTGGTATATGATATCTTTCAAGGAATTTGTTCCTTTCATCTAAGCTATTTAAGTTTTTTACATTAAATTGGTTGTAATCTTCCCTTAACCTTTTAATTTCTGTTAGATATATAGTGATAGCCTCTCATTAATCTTTGATCTTAATAATTAGATTTTTCTCTTCCTTCTCCTTGATTATTTCTGTCAAAGGTTTACCAATTTTATTAATCTTAAAAAACCTAACCTTTGGCTTTCATAATTTTTCTGTTGTTTTCATGTTTCTATTTCACTGATCTATACCATTATTTTATTATTTCTCTTATATACTTTGGATTTAATTGACAATTTTTCTACCTTCTCAAAACTGAAGCTTAAATATTTTTATGTCTTATTTTTAATGTAAGCTTTTAGATGTATAAATTTTCCTTTAAATCCTTTTCAGCAATATTTCCCTCCTAAATTCGGGTATATACTATTTTCACTGTTATTCAGTTAGATTATCTTCTATTTTCTTTTATTGTTGCTTCTTGACCTGTGGACCTGAGGAAGTGTGTTAATCTTCAAGTATCTGGGACTTTTTTTTAAGACATATTACTGCTGTTGATTTCTAATATAATCAGAAAACATATTCTTAGGTTATCAGGAAACATATTCTGTATGATTTCAATATTTACACTACACATTAGATAATAATCTCTGAGGGGAAAATACCTTAAGACTAGTACTAAAATTGTCCCAGATTGTTGTCCTTAGATTATCCTCAGCATTCAGCACATAGAGAGGGAACACAGATAGAGTCCAGTGAAATCCTTGGGTTCAGGAAATAAAGTTGGAAGTTGGAGGAGAAAAAGGAGGATAGAATTTGTAGTCAGAGTACAAAAAAGAAGAAAATTTCACAGATAAAGACCTACAGAGAACCACAGAGGATTTCTTTTGAATATTCATCAAAGTGTAGAAGCTACCTGTGTGTTAAGAATATATCCAAAATTATAAGGGAGCTGATGAAATGGGAGAATATGTTTGCAAATGACAAATCAGATAAAGGATTAGTATCCAAAATCTATAAAGAATTACTCAAACTCAACACCCAAAAAAACAAGTAATTAAGTGAAGAAATGGGCAAAAGACATGAATAGATACTTTTCCAAAGAAGACATCCAGATGGCTAACATACACATGAAAAAATTCTCAACATTACTCATTATCAGGGAACTACAAATGAAAACCACAGTGAGATACCACATCACACCTGTCAGAATGGCTAAAATTAGCAACTCAGGAAACAACAGATGTTGGTGAGGATGTGGAGAAAGGGGAACAATTTTCACTGCTGGTGGAAATGCAAAATGATGCAGCCACTCTGGGAAATAGTATGAAGTTTCTTCAAAAACACTAAAAATAGAACTACCCTACAACCCACCATTACTAGGTATTTATCCAAAGGATATAAAAATGCTGATTCAAAGGGGCACATGCACCCCAGTGTTTATAGCAGCACTATCAGCAATGGCCCAAATGGAAAGAGCCCAAATGTCCATCAATGGATGAACAGATAAAGAAGATGTGGTATATATATCCAATGGAGTATTACTCGCAATCGAAATGAATGAAATCTTACCATTTACAACTACGTGGATGGTACTGGAGTGTACTATACTAAGCAAAATAAGGCAGTCAGAAAAAGATAAATATATATTATTTCACTCATATGTGGAATTCAGGAAACAAAACAGATGAACATGGGGAAGGTGAGGACAAATAAGGTAAAAATAGAGAGAGGGGCAAACCATAAGAGAGTCTTAAATAAAGAGAACAAACTGAGAGTTGATAGAGGAATGTTGGGTGGGGGGATGGGCTAAATGGGTGATGGGCATTAAGGAGGGCATTTGTTGGGATGCACATGGGGTGTTATTGAAGAGTCAAAAATTAAGTCCTCCATTAAGAGAAACCTGGGGCTGCACGTAGCCCCAGTCCCAGTCCCAGGAAAAGCCTCAGACTGCTCAAGGCTAAAGCCATCCTCAGACCACCCTCAGTTCAGCTAATCAAAAAGTAAAAAGAAACATTCCTATGGTCTGAGTCAAGGCTGGGAACTGCAGATACAAACTAGCCAATTTCTCACTGCTTGCCTGAACCCCACGTGGGCCCTTTGAACTCACCTCATAATTGGTCATTTTCAAAGGATTCTCAAAAGTCATGATTGGGTCCCACCAAAAGTAATGAACGCCTCACAGACACTAAATGGTCAAAGCTGTAATTGTAAATGGTGCTTATGTGATGACATTACATGTACTGTAACACCCGCATCCCTTACTCCTTAAAAACCCTGTTCGCTATTGTTCTTTGCTTCACCTTGCTGCTATGACACCGGTAGGCTGGTGAGCCCCTGCTCGAGCTTGTAATAAAGACCCTTTTGTACTTGCATCGGTGCCAGCTCCTTGGAGGTCTCTAGGACTCGCGATTCGAGCACAACATTATATGTAAGTGATGAATCACTAAATTGTACTCCTGAAACCATTACTACACTATACGTTAACTATCTTGGATTTAAACAAAATTTAATGAAAGGAAAATATTCCAGATTATGGAAAAAAGCTACCTTAGAATATTACAGGTATAGTATTCAGAGAATATGCAAGGGTAAAAAATTTAATATTCCCACCTGCCGTACTGGAAAACCTTGTAATTCACTGGCACTGGGTAGAGTACCCAAAATGTTCCTGCCTCAGTAGAGAGGAGTCATTAGACCGAGACAAAATGCTTCTCTTGTTCTTCTCAAGAAATCTTAAAAGCAAGACCTGAAAGGACTCAACTGTTTCCAAATAGCTTAACTATATTACAAAATGCAGCTCAAAAATGTTTGTAGCTATATAAAAATATATACAGGTCTCCACTGAGTAAACTCAAGAAATCCCTTCTGATCAAGATTACCAGGTATACAAAAAGCAAGAAAATATGACCCATAATAAGAGGAAAAATAAATCAAACTAAACTCACCAAGAACTGACATAGATGTTAGAATCAGAAGATAAGGACATTAAAACACTTATTATAGCTATTCAATATATTAAATAATTTTATTTAGAGACAGGAAAGTATAAAAAATGATCCAAATCCGTTTTGGAGATGAAAATTGCATCTGAGAGAATGGAAAGGCAATTAGGAATTGCAGTAGAAAAGATTAGGAAAATTGAAGGCATAGCAATAGAAATTATCCAAAAGGAACCACACAAAGAAAAAAGATATTATAAACATGTAATCAACATCAGTGATCAGTGGACAACTTTAAGTGGCCTTATATATGTGTAACTGGACTCAGCAAAGGAATGAACTAGAGAAAACATATTTAATGTAATGGCTGAAAAGTTTTCAAAAGTTATAGACAATAACCCAGCAAAAGACAAAAGACAAAACCCAATCCAAAATGTGGATTCACAAAAATACTCAAGAATCTAAAAGATGACAAACAAAGATAGAAAAGATGAACAGAACCATTGGGGAAAATAGAAAACAAGTAGCAGAATAACTTCTATTTAATCTCATCAGCAATCATGTTAAATGTAAATAGTCTAAACACTCCAACTGACATATTAGACATAAAAGCAAGATCTAACTGTATGATATTAAACTACTTTAAATACAGAAGCAATTCTACAAAATTTGAAAACTCTGAATAGAGCCTAGAATGCAAATATTTTAACTCTTGTTAATATAGAAATAATGCTATGATACAGGAACTGGGAGGGAAGGTGAAGATAGAGAAAACTGGAAGTACACGGATTCATTTTATTATTATAGTATCTCGACTGATGTTTTCAAAAGCTACCAGATCAATCTATAAAAGTTCAAATATAATAATTAAATATATAAATAAAAATATAATAAGTGTGACCAAATATTAGTGTGTATAAGTCTCTGATGCTTGCTTATTTATTTATTTATTTAGTTAGTTATTTATTTATTTTTGAGATAGAGATTGAGAGAGAAGAGAGAGCATGCCAGGGAGGGATAGAAGGAGAGGGAGAATCTTAAGCAGGCTCCACACCCAGTGTGGAGTCCAACATGGGCTCATTTAGGACTGTGAGACTGAGCCCTGAGCTGCAATCAAGAGTGTGATGCTCAACTAACTGAGACACCTAAGTTTCCCTTCTGATGCTTTTTAAATGCTTTTAAATTCTCAGATCTTATTTCCACAGATTCTGATTCAGGTTTTTGGTCTGGGCTTAGGGGTATGCCTTTGAAGCAATTATCTTTGGTGTAATTGGTATGTGAGCGATGTCTTTGTGTCACATTAAAAAGTAATATCCAGGTTTAATAATAATTAAACTTAAGTCAAAATGTGGTAGTGGGGAAAGATGGAAGGTGGAAGTATGGATAAGTCCTTTAAAAGAAAACTACGTATTAATATCCCTCATGAGGATAGATGTAACCATTCTTAAACGAAACATTAGCAGTAGTGTCTAATAACGTATGAAAACGAAAATACATCATAATCTAGTAGGGTTTGTTTCAGTTCACATTAGATAATCAATATTAAGCTAAAAAAGAAAATCATCTTAATAGAAACATATAAAATGTGACAAAGTAAAAGATTCATTACTGATAAAAAAATCAATATTATGAAGTATATAATTTTCATCTTCTACTTATTATTTTACCAACTTTATATTGCATTGATTGAGAGAATTAAATTAAAACTTTCAGTCATATTTTATGACTAATTTTTATCTAGATCTCTTGAATATTTCATAGATTCTTTTCGAAATTAATTTTAATATTACTTTGTCCAAAAAATAAAGAAAACCCATTATGAGCGTTGAGTCTCTATTTTCACCTTGAATTTGCTTTATTTGGTCATCATAATACAAAATTTATTTAAATTTAATTTGCATTTTCTTGTTACATATTTGTCCATCTTCCTTTTTTTTACTTTTAATATTTCTATTTTGCTTTTTGAAACATGTTTATTTTGTATAGAATATGATTGGGCTTTGAATTTAATCCTGTATAGGTCTCATTATTTTTCAATTGAATTTATCTCTTTTGTATCAATTGATTTGCAGAGATGCTAACTCATTAAGTCTGTATGTTATACATTTTTCTGCATTGAATGTACACTTTAGCTTTGTTTGTTTGTTTGTTTTTTACTGTAACTATATGGTCCGCGCTTTCCTTAATTTGTTTGTTGAGGTTGTAGTGACAGTTACAGTTGTGGTAATACATGTGCTATAATTTTGATATCTTTCTAAGATTTATATTCTGTTTTTAAGTCTTCTAGTGTTTTTAAATCACTATCTTTTGATTTCTCAATTTTAGAGCATATCTGTTGACTCCCCACCATGAAAGATTAGGGAAATAAAATTTAAACAGTGTGGTACAACTAAACATACCAAATAGTGAAAATGAAAAGGAGAAAACACCAATATTAACTGAAGGATTTAGAGCAACTAGAAATCTTATGCAGCATGCATGGGAATATAAACTGATCAAGTCACTCAAGAAAACCTGTTTGGCTACCATAGCTAAATAGTCCTGCCCTATTAGCAAGCATTTCCATTTCTACTTACATACCCAAGAGAAATGCACATATATGTTCACCAGTACACATGCCAAGATTGTTCATGTGTTCATATGCACCATTTGTAATATGAAATGTAATATGTAATATGTAAGCTGAAAGCTGAAATGTAAATTAAATGTACATTGACAATGGATTAGATAAATAGTTGTTTATTCATGGAATTAAGTACAAGTGAGCAATTTTTCAGCTTTAGTGAGTTATTATTATCGATACACAAACCTGCTTATATTTAATGTATACAATTTGATGAGTTTTAACATATGCACATACCTGTGCTACCATCACTACAATCAAAGTAATAAACACATCCATCACTTCCAAAAGTTTCCTTGTGTCAGAAGGAATAAACTCTTGGTACATGTAGCAGCTGGAATGAATTTCAAAAACATCGCATGGGCATAAGAAGCCAAACACAATGGTTTTTTAAAAAATTAATGTATATTTAAATTTAATTTAAGTTTAAATTAATGTATACAGAGAGAGACAGAGAGACAGAGAAAAGGCCAAGTAGGGGCAGAGAAAGACAGAGACACAGAATCCAAAGCAGGCTCCAGGCTCTGAGCTGTCAGCACAGAGCCCAATGCAAGGCTAGAACTCAGGAGCTGTGAGATCATAACCAGAGCTGAAGTCAGATACTCAGGTGCCCCCAAACACAATGGATTATATACCATATAAATATTTTTATATAAAGCCAATAAGTAGTCAGAATGAACCTGTATTGTTAGAAGTCAAGATAATGGCTACTTTGGTGGTGAGATAGTTTTTTGGAAGCAGGCAAAAGGGAGGCTTCTGAAATGCTTTTAATGTTCTGTTTTGTGATTGGATGTCCACACATGGGTCAGCTTCACTAAGCAGTAAAAATCTTTCAAAGCTGCCAGCACTGGGTGCTGATGAGATCAGGAATACTAGGCTTTTCTTACATTGATGAAGGAAATGCCAACTGCTACAATCATTTTGGAAAGCAACTAACAATGGCTATTAAAATGTAACATAAATACAAAATTTGAGCCACCAACCCACTTTTGAGAATCTGTTCTATGGGAGAAAAGCAGCATTATAGAAGGCTACATAAAAATATATTTGAAGTGGCCGAAAGCTAGAAACAATTCTAATATCCATAATTAGAAATATGGTTGAATAAATTATAATACAATCAGCCAAGGTATATTATGCAGCTATTAAATAAAATGTGTTTTATATATAACTGATGAATCACAAGAGTTTCCATGATGTGTTATTAACTGAGAGATGTCTAAAGCAAATACACACAAAGAAATATATTCAAATATGTATTTTAAGACATAACTAGATTATTAAGATCATTTACTTAGTGGGAAAGAGGTAATGGGGAGAAAGAAAATAATTTGGTCATAAAGATCTGTGTATTTTTTTTAATGAGGGTAAAAATTTGAAAGTAATTCTTAGTTCACATAAAGTGTGTAGATTAAATGAAATTATCTGGAGTCATTAAAAATAATGATAAAGTTTATTATTTTTATGGTGTGTATGTGTGTGTGCATCTGAGCATAAACTATTATTTAATTGTTTAGGAAAATTGCTGGTAGTAGAAGAAGAGTATTATGATATAATATCATCTACTAATAAGCTTATATGAGTATAAAAACTTATCTGGGTAGTATACCTCAAAATATTAAAGGTAACTAACTATAATTGCTGAATGTTTTAGTCATTTATTTTATGTGTATTTTGTAGATTTTTCTGAATTAACTAAAATTAGAAAATGTTTAAATATATATCATAACAAAAAATAGAAAAAAACGAAAGAACAAATGAAGATAAGTAATCTAAGAATTCAACCCAAGAAATCAGAACAAAACTAAACCTAAGTTACCAGAACAAAGGTAATGATGATGATGATGATAATAATAACAGAATAAAATTAATAGAAACAAGGCAAAACAATAAATAATATCAAGAAATAATATTTGGCTGAAACCTCAATTAGGAGGCATAATAATAAATATCTTAATCATGAAAAAAGGTAAATTTCAACAAAGCAAAATTATAACAGACAAATCATGACATAGAAGTTTACATTAATTTTCCAAATTATTTTCCTGTAATACTTTACATGCAAGTAAACTTGAAAAAATAAAATGAATGGTACTATAGCAAATATTCATTGCCAACATTTACCTCAATAATGATATAGAATCCAAACACAAATCAATAGGCCAAGGGGAAAAAGAATTGAGGAAGCTAACAGAGATCCATTCTCTGCCCTCCACCTTCTCAGAAAAGCTCCAATCCAGTAGATGTGTTCCCAAAATTAAAGAGTACAAGACTGTGTCCGTTATGATTTACCAACGTGCTTGCCCTATTGATTGTTTATATTGTGAATCCCATTTCTGCCTAGGTCCCAGGTTTCTTTTCTTTTCTTTAACTTTTTAAATGCTTGTTTATTTATTTTGAGAGAGAGAGATTGAGAAAGAGAGAGAGAGTAGAGGAGGGGCAGAGAGAGAGACAGAGAGGGAGAAAGTGAGAAATCCAAGCAGGCTCTCTGCTGTCATCACAGAGCCCAGTGAGGGACTTGAACTCACAAACAGTGAGATCATGACCTAATCTGAAATCAAGAGTAGGATGTTCAACCAACTGAGCCACCTAGGCACCCTGGACCCAGATGGTTTCATAAGTGAATTCAAACAAGGTTTCATGATACAATGAACTAAAGAAGAGCCTTCATATTTTTTCTTTTTTCAAAGCAAGCACAACATGGTTACAACATCTGAAATTTTTTAAGTGAAAGATATCTGGGCAATTTTGTCAGTGATTTTCTAGCATCAGCTATGATATTATCAGGGTTCTTCTCCTTGGATATTAGTGTTTTACCAAGTTGATTATTAAAGTTTTCCAATTTGGAAACATGTCTGGAAAAAAATGTCATTTGCTCATGGCGCATTATCATTTTAATGTACCATAGGATTTGAATGGATTTTAGGGTTTAGAATACTTACATTAAAATAGTTTAAAATATTTTAAATAAAATTCTGGGATCATGCTTAACCATACGATGCTAGAAATATTTTCATTATGGATGCTAGAGATAATTTTAATATGGTTAGGAACAAAACATGGATGAACAGTAATTTTAACATTATTCTGAATGCACTCACTATGCAATTAGCCAAGAAATGGTAAAACCAAATAGACAATGAAAAATAGGGCCAAAATAGTTTTATTTGTAGACAGTATAATTATATGCATAAACGCCAGAGATTTAACATAAAAAAAGAAAGAGACAAACAATTGTTTGGTACAGATTTAATACAAAAAAAATATCAGTAGCTTTGCTAACTATATTAACATGCCTAATATATAACTAAAATATAAAAGAGAATAAACAGCATGAAAAATAAATAACCTATTAATATGTTAAATGACACATACACAGGAACTATATGAAGAACATTTTAAAATTCTACAGAATGAAGATACATTTTACTCACAGAGAAAAATACTCAAAACGGTAAGGATATTAATTCTCCTTAAATTCCAATTAGATTGGGGGATCTTGATAACAACAATTTTAAATTTCATTTGGAAAACAAAACACTAATAACTTGAAACTTTATGAAAAAGAATGACAAAACCCTTTTTGTCTCAGATATTAACTATTGTATGAAGCTATATCATTTAGAACAATTATACATTATCTAATTAATAGGTTGAGGCATCAGTGGAACTGGTAGAGGGTTCAGTAAAGGATTTTGTTACATTTGACACTTGATAAATGTGGGATTTCAAATCAGTGATAGGAAAAGAATTCTGCAACAAACAGTGTAGGGATAATTTGGCTTTTCAGTAGGTTATAGATTTCTGGGAAGGAAACATATATACATAGATACTACATTACAAGCTTGTTTAGCCAAAGATGGAGCAGGGACAGGAGAACATTCGGCCCTTTTCTGGATGCCCAGAGTCCTAACCTGGGCAAAAGGCTGCTGGGGATAGTGGCCAGACAAGACAGCACCTTGATGATCTGGAAAGCTCAAGTCTTGCAATATCACTGACCTTTATGATCCAAGTTACTATCTTCATTCTGTAAGAAATTCTATTAGCAAACCTTGTGCTTGTATTTGAGGAAATGTTTACAAATATCAGACTCCTTTTAGGGAGTATATGAAGCAATATAAATTAATTACTTTGGTGAAATTAATCCAATGATAACCATTAGAAAATATTTGCTTATATAATTCCTTTGGCTCTAGAACTAATATATGCCTGGGGCGCCTGGGTAGCTCAGTAGGTTAAGCATCTGACTTCGGCTCAGGTCATGATCTCATAGTTTGTGGATGTGAGTCCCGTGTTGGGCTCTGTGCTGACAGCTCTGAGCCTGGAGCCTGTTTCGGATTCTGTGTCTCTCTCTCTTCTCTGCTCCTTCCCTGCTCGCACTCTGTCTCTCTCTCTCCTTCTCTCAAAAATAAACATTAAAAATATTATAAATTATGTATGTCTGACTTCATGTATGCTTGAACTATAGACCATCAAATAAAGTGAGATTTTAAAAAGGATTTTATTCAGAATATGTTATACAGCAGTGAATTTAATATTAAATAGCATTGGGAGGGGCAGATTAATATGTATACCTAGCAGCTGAATTAGACTCATTGTTATTCTCAGTTCTGCTATTTATTGACCCAGATATCTCTTTAACACTATCTAGAAACCCATTTTAAGTAGCTGCAATTAACTGCTAAGTTAGAGAATGAATATTTTATGTACTAAATAAATATCAGCACCAGTTTATAGGATTAATAAGGATTTACTAATGAGAAGGGGAGACTTCTATAAATAGTGTCAAGGATTTAAAATTTTTATTCTTATAATAATGAAAGAAAATTAAAATTGCTTGGAAATATATGGAGCCCAAATTGAGCATGGTGTTGAGATCAGCTTGTCTTGTAATGTAAGGCACTGAAAGCAAGTATGCCCAGAGATTAATTAAATGAGAAGATCACCGTAATTGTGATTTAGCCTAGAGCCAGGAAAACTCTGGATTATCAGGATTTCTTATATGGGTTTTTATAAGGAGCAACATTCTTCCCAATGAAATGTCAAAATTACATTGACTAAAAAAATTTTTTAAGTGGATTGGATTTTGAAATTTATAGAGGCTTTCAATGATCAGAAGTTAGATGGTTCTATTGACTTTCTAAGATTTTCCTGATTTTATTTCTATGATGTGATAATTAGACCAAAAAAATCAAGCACTGCATGGGGTGCTGAGGCCTCATGGGTCCTTGGAGTTATTTCAAGAGGTCTGTGACTCCATGTGTACACTAATCATTGTTGATTGAATAAATCATAAATAATGCATGGCATACACACTTGTAGTCTCCTATTTTAAATGCATGGGATTGTGTTTTGATTAATAAAGATTCAAGGTAGCATTTTGTCATTAGATATTTTATCAACAAATCATAAATGCATACTTTTACTCCAGTGAGATCTGTAATTTATTTTAGATCATGTAAAGAAATTTTCACATGTTAAATTGCTAGAGAGGCGCCTTGGTGGCTGAGATCATGACCTTATAGTTTGTGAATTTGAGCCCCATTTGGGGCTCTGTGCTAATAGTGTGGAGCCTGCTTGGGATTCTCTGTCTCCCTCTCTCTCTCTTTCTTCCCCTGCCCCACTCATGCTCTCTCTCTCTCTCAAAATAAATTAATTAATTTTAAAAAGAGGGAGGGAGGTGCCTGTGTGGATCAGTCAGTTAAGCATCTGACTTTGGCTTAGGTCATGATCTGGCAGTTCTTGAGTTTGAGCCCCACATTGGGCTTTGTGCCGACAGTTCAGAGTCTGGAGCCTGTTTTGGGTTCTGTGTGTGTCTCTCTCTCTGACCCTTCTGCCCACCCCCAAAATTAACACTAAAAAAAAAAAAAATAGGAAGAAATTGCTAGAAACCATGCCTTCAAAGCTAACCATTTACTATTAAGTTCTAACTAATGACAATTTAGCTTCAAATAACCAGATTTGTCAGACTTTATTACTAAATAACTAATCAACCTCACCTATGTGTAATGGCCAGTGATAGGCACCAAAGATATATTTGGTACAGGATACCCAGAAGTGGTAGAGAGAATTTCTAAATTTTGTCAGCCTTTTCCTCTTGCTCTCAAGAAATTCAAAACTCCAACTTCCTTCACACATCTTTTCCTCTTGGTTGTATTTACTATCATGCTTTATAGTACTGGCGTTCAACCCCTAGCTTGGACCACAGAGCTATCTTGAATTCCTCTATCTTCTACAATAAAAATCCTTCCAAGAGTCCATCTATTCTCATCACTATCGTCTCTGCTTCAGAGGTGCTTCTAAGCAGTGCACCTGCCTCAATGAGGAGCACTGAAGCTCCTTCCGAAGTGGACCTTTGTTTCCAACCTTGCCCCACTCCAATATTCCATACTTTGCCAAGATAATTTTAAAGTAACCAGCTTAGGCCCAAGATGGAGTCATTCAAATTCAGCCCTATGTCAGCAAACTAAAGCTTAATTAAGTTTCTATGCTCAGTTCTCCCACAAAAGGAAGACCTACATCAATGAATCTGAACATGGCAATTCAGCACAAGTTACCTTATACAGCAGCTCCAAGACTTCTCTTTGCTCCATATGAGAGAACTAACTGCTTTAACCAGTTAGAAATGTTCCCCCCCCCCCCCCATAGCTTCCTTGTTACTTGTCTCTTCTGCTTATAAAATCTCTTGCCTTGTACAGCTTTTGGAGCTCCTTTCTCTATGCTAGATGGGATACTGCCCAATTCACAAATCACTGAATAAAGCCAATAAGATCTTCACTCAGCCGAATTATTTTCTTTAACAATAGCTTATAAAATTTGATTTTGATCATACCATCCACTGCTGAAATCTTTCAATCACTCTATTATTTTCAGGGTGAAATTCAAATTCTTTTTCTTTCCCTTGCCTTACTTATTTTTTTATTATACTAAAAACATTTATCATGTTCTTTTAACAAAATTTTAAGGGCACAGTATAATGTTGGTAATTATAGGCATGATGTTGTACATTAGATCTCTGAAACTCACCCATATTTTATAACAAACTGTAAAAATCGTTGAATATCAACTCCCCAATCCCATCACCCCTACAATTCCACTCTCTGCTTCTATGAGTCTGACAATTTTAGATACCTTACATAGGTGGAATTATACAGAGTTTGTTATTCACTGTCTTATTTCACTTAGCATAATGTCGTCTAGCCTCAGCCATGTCACACATTGTAGAATTTCCTTCTTTTTATTTTGTTTTTTAAGTTTTTATTTATTTTTGAGATAGAGTGAGACAGAGCATAGCAGGGGAGGGGCAGAGAGAGGGAGACACAGAATCTGAAGCGGGCTCTTGGCCCTGAGTTGTCACTCCAGAGCTCGACATGGGGGTCAAACTCATAAACCACAAACCATGACCTGAGCTGAAGTTGGATGCCCAACCAACGGAACCACCCAGGTGTCCTGCATTTTCTTCTTTTTAAAGGCTGAATAATATCGCATTGTATGTATATGCAACATTTTCTTTATCTAGTCATCCAGTGATGAGTGTTTGATTGTTTTCACATCTTGGTTATTGTGAACAGTACAAAGTGAACACAAGACTGCAAATATCTTTTCAAGATCTGATTTCAATTCTTTTGGATAGAGATCACTTTGGCAACACATATACTCAATTCTTTTGGGTAAAGACTCAGGAATGGTATTGCTGGATCCTAGAGACTTCACAAAAAACTGTTAGAACAAATAAATGAATTCAGTAAAGTTGTAGGACACAAAATCAACATAGAAAAACTCAACTGTGTTTCTATACATTAAAATGAATTATATGAAAAAGTAATTTAAGAAAACAATCCCATTTACAATAACGTCACAAAAAATAAAATGCTTGAGAGTAACCTTAACTAAAGAGATGAAACACTTGTATGCTGAGCACTATAAATCACTGATGAACAAAATTAAAGACACTAAGAAATGGAAGAGTATTTCAGACTCTTGGATTGAAAGACTTATTGTTGTTAAATATCCATACTACTAATGTGATCAGTCTATAAATTCAATGCAATCCCTACCTAAATCACAATAGAATTTTTTTAATAGAAATAGGAAAAATAATTCTGAAATTCACAAGGAACTACAGAGATCCCTAAATAGTTAAAACAAAGAACAAATAGAGAGGCATCACATTTCCTGATTTCAAAATGTATTACAAATCTACAGTAATTAAAACAGTATGATACTGGCATGAAGCAGACATATAGACCAATAGAAGAGTATAGAGACCCAGAAATAAACTGATGCATATGTAATTAACTGACCTTTCATAAGAGTGCCAAGGATACACAATGGGGAAAGAGTGGTGTCTTCAACAAATGTGCTGGATATCCACATGAAAAAAACTGGAATATCCATGTTAAAAAAATGAAGAAAGAAAGAAGTTGGACAATTTTCTTACACCATACACAAAAATAAACTATATGAATTAAAGACTTATATGGAAGACTTGGCTATAAATCTCCTAGAAAAAAAACATAGGAGGACAAGCTTTTTTCTTTTTAATTTTTAAAATTTTATTTTAGAAAGAAAGAGAGGAAACTCACATGTGCATGCAAGTGTAGGAGGGGCAGAGGCAAGAAAGAGAGAATTTTAAGCAGGCTCCATGCTCAGTGTGGAGCCCAAGGTGGGGTTCAATGTCATGACCCTGGGATCATGACCTGAACTAAAATCAAGAGTTGGACACTTAACCGACTGAGCCACCCAGGTGCCCCAGGGAAAAACTTTATAACACTGGCCTAGGTAATAAATTCTTGAATATGACACAAAAATACAGGAAGCAAAAGAAAGTTATTTAATGTGATACACATAGATCTTTATAATTTGATCACTATGAACCTTGTAAGCACTGTGTTCTATCCATTTCTTCAGAATCCTCTAGCCATTCCAAGTTAGAAGTATTTTTTGTTTTGCTTTAGTGTTTTTTTTTTTTCATATGTCATCTTGTTGCATATTTCAGGCATACATGGTTGGCTCTATTCAAACAGCTATACTCTCTGCTCCACTTTTCTTACCAGCACGGTGTCAATTTCGTTCTGGTATTAGCCTTCTAGAGATATAGAGTCAAGGGAAAGAGACTGTCTCCTGCTTAAAGGACTGAATTATGATTAATTAGCAAATTTTCTGCTAAAGGCCGGAGACTAAATATTTATGCTTTGTGTGCAAAGAGACAAAATCAAGGATGTTATGTGTGGCATACATAAAAAGAAAACAAAATTTTAAAACTGTTGATTGACAAAATTAAAAATATAATCATAATAATTGAGTATAATTTTAAAAGAGATCTAATGAGAAGAATGGAATTCCATTTGGGGGAAGAACATTTTGCTTAATTGGGGTTTAAAGTTAGTTTTCTCCATTTTCAACTTAGTTGTCAGTGTTCATTTGTAAAATCTCTTAGTTCATGGGGAAGATTTTGCCCAACCATTGGCCTAAAAGCATCATGTATGCTAATTCTTTTTAGTAGAACTTGGTTTAAGCATGGACATGTTACATATTCCTACCCAATGAAATTGAGGAAAAGTGTATCTGCAGGCTTTTGGGAAAGTGGATCCTCATTAACATAAAGAGGTCCAGAAGAGAAAATCTCTCTTTTCTTCAGTGGAGACAATGTGTCTACATGTGACATCCTGAGATGTTGTTACTGTCTTGTAACCTTCAGAGTTATTGCTAACCTACTGAAAAGAGCAAAATGGAAAGATGGAAAAGACATCAAATAGGATGAAGTCATTGTGTGCCTTAATTGACAAACCCTGTGACCACTCTGCTTCTAATCTTGTGATGTGAAAAAAAATAAGTCCCTTATTGTTTAAGCTACACTTAATCATATTTTTTGTTAGTCACAGCTCAAAGCTTTCTAATTGATCCAGCACCTCTGTTCTTGGTATCTAAAATGACTTTTCCGCTGTCATTTGAATAAGCTCGTACCATTTCCATAAATGCGTTTAAATACCACATTGATTTTTTTTCAGAAGCTTTTTTTGACCTTTGCTGGTGACTTCCCCAGCTATAGATGTAGTTGGGCACTAAATGGTTGATGCTCCCATGGCACTTTACACAATACCTCTGTTGTTCTTATATTTCTATATTGTAATTTTTGTATATATATTTGTTTGACATCCGACTTTGCCCAGATCGATAACAGCTCCAGTCCAGGAGCTACAGCTTATTTGTTATTTAGTTCCTCCCACTCAGAATAATCTTCAGTACATATTGCATCCTTCATGACTGAGTTCATAAAATAATAAGCGACTGGAGGTGTCAGCAGGTAATGATGTGGGGTGGCGAGCGATGAAGCCACCTAGTTCATTGCAGACAAGTGAATTTGACTCATCAGACAAAAAGCCTATTGAAAATGAACAGACTCCAATTCAGATATCATGGCTACCTCTGTCACGAGTGAATTGTTCTCAGTTTCTTAGGTTATGTGCTTTTCCAGTTTGTAAATTTAAAACTGTTTGAAGAGATATCAAAAAAGACACAGAAGAACTGAATAGCTATGGTATACAAGACACATTTGTTTTCTGCAATGGAGGAAAACTGTCAAAGTACAGAGTCCCAGATCTTTGGACCTCTACCATCAGTATGGAACTATCACTCATCATCATCCAGTCCCAGATGGAGGGACTCCTGACATAGCTATCTGCTGTGAAATAATGGAGGAGCTTGTAATCTGCCTTAAAAATAATTGAAAAACATTAATACACTGTTACGGAGGACTTGGGAGATCTCGTCCTGCCGCCACTTGTCTCCTACTACACGGTCTCACAGTTTCACCTCAGCAAGCTGTAGACAGCCTGAGAGACCCAAGAGGATCTGGAGCATTGCAGAATGTAAAGCAACATAATTATCAACATTATTAGGAGTTTTGGGACAAACTAGCTGTACATATTATCATCAAGAGATTCATTATCAAGATCTGCATCTAGACAAAAATGAATTTTAAATGACATATATATGACCGTCTGAAATTTAAGAACTATTTAACAGGTTTTGTATTAAAATGAAACTTACTAATGTTAATCAACTTGAATGTAAACGTATATGTGGAGATATTCTTAAAGCTCTTATTGACAAATTTCAAGAAAAAAATAAGTGAATAAAAAAATGAATCATATGTAGTACCTACCTCCAAGAGAATGCAATATAGAAAGGAAGATAGATATTTGAACATGGATCTGTGAATCATGTTTGGTGTTGGAAATTAAAAATGATATGTCCTATTCCTTAAATGTTTTTGTAATGTTTATAGTTAACAGAGTCTGCCTCCATCTCTAGCCACTGTTTATGTAAGATCCGAGAAGATAATATTGTGCTATTGTTTGGCAGCTCCAAAGTTCTTAGCTTTACTAACTCCTGCTCTTTCTGACTCTCTTTTTTATTGTTATTGAGAAGCCTCTAAGTTGTTAGGATTGTCGTCTGTATTCAGTTATGCGATAGGACAACCATCTCC
Organism: Hyaena hyaena; assembly: GCF_003009895.1. Taxonomy (NCBI): domain Eukaryota; kingdom Metazoa; phylum Chordata; class Mammalia; order Carnivora; family Hyaenidae; genus Hyaena; species Hyaena hyaena. The sequence continues at coordinate 212,382 of NW_024081425.1, read as the reverse complement.
CTGTTACATGGCTTTCTGTGCTTCTCATCTCAGCAAATCATTGCAAGACTTATATGAAGGCCTTGGCAAGGTAACCTCTGTATGTTTTGTTTAGCTACAAATTGTCAATTGTGTAGACCTTTACTCTGAAACACGTTCTGAATATCAGTATCAAGAAGCACTCCCCTCCCAACATTGGAAGGTCCTTGAGATAAACTGGTTAGACCTGGAGGTGACCATTCTGGGGCAAGGGAGTGGGGCACACTGTACTGGTGATTTGGATAACCATCAGGATGCTTTTACCACTTCATTGCCCTAATTTGCTGAACTCTAGTGTCAGGTTACAAATGAGATCCATCTCCACACATTCCCTGAATAATAATTTTTGCAAAGCTTTGGCAATGCTAGATAGGTCATAGTACCATTTCCAAAGCAATAGTGGAGTGGTAGGTTGACTACATCAAGAAGTAATTCTTTGACAACAGCTAGGTATCCTATACTTCAATTCAATTCTGACACTATTTACCTGGAGATCGCATCAGATTCCATAGGCTGAGGGCCCAGTTTTATAAGACTGCTCCCACAGCTCCCTTCAGATGTCAGCCCAGGTTATTACCTGCACTTCTGACCTACTGGCTATGAATTAAAGGTTCCCAACCCCCCTCTTTGAATTCCATTAATTTGCTAGAGTGGCTCACAGACCCAAGGGAAATATTTTACTTACTAGATTACTGGTTTATTATAAAAGGATATAACTCTTGCTATAAGCCCCAGTCAATACTCCACGTAGGGCTATTGCACAGAGAACTTGTCTATATCAGCATTCACATAAAATCTGTTCAAATTTTGATTACAACTTGATTTTATTAGCCATTACCTTCCTAACTGTAGCCTTCCTTAGGGCTTCATCAACAGATTTTGGTTTTATAATACTAGGTAGGGGGAGTGTCCCCCACCAGATATAATGCCCATTCCCATGAAATATTCAAGTAAAGGAGACACAACTTCTTTACCCAGTGCCTGCTTAAACACTCCAACTTTTATAATATGATCAACCATTACATATTTTTTTTCCTTTCCATTTAATTGTAGCCCAAGTTAGGACTTCACCAATGGATTTTGATACCACTTCAATGGGATTCCCATATCAAGGCATCCTGGAAATTTCTCTTCTCCACCCAGTTTTTATTTTACCCATACTTGTACAAAGGTTTTGAGTCCCCAGTAAGGGAATGGACCAAGAAACTCTGGCTCTTTTGTCAATCTTTAACTTCATTACCCTGTCTAACTTACTGCCACAAGAGATTGTTGGTTTTGGTCAAGTTTTTCATTGAAATCTCTACCTTATGGGTTTGTAAATCTCTTCAAATGGGTAAGCAGAGGGGACTTGTTTGGGACCCTTTAATGTTGGAAGAACAATAGGGAACTCTTTGGCCCAACTTTAGGTTATGCTGTATTAATACCTTTGTTTTAACCCAATCAATGTTCATTTTATTCATTCCATTCCTTAAAAAGCATCTAAAGATTTCTACCCTGCTGGAAAAGTCCCATGACTCTCCCTTCTCTGTTTCCTCTTTCTTTATTTCTTAATAACTGTTTAAAAATTACTACCTTACTTGGACAAGTCTCTTGACTCTCCCTCTGCTTCTTCTCATTCTCTTATTAATTAACTGGATGTTTTTCTTAGCACTTGTAAGACCCATGAAGGGAAGCTGAGACAGCAAATTCCATAATGTTTCTAGAACTATGTTTTGGTTTTACAACAATTAAGTTATATGGGGTGTCCATGTGAAAGGAGCTTCCTTAACCATAATGTTTACCATGGCCTGGGTGATGAGCTATATTCCGAGGGTGGATATAGTGATCATTATAAAACCAGTCCTGCATGGCTCTCATGTAAAACATATCACCTCTTTCATCTGGGATGTTCTATTTGGCATTCGTGAAAGACAGTTCCCCTTCTCAGAGTAAACAGATCTTATAATGATTTTTATTTCCTTCACCAGGCTGGCAGTTTTCTCAGGAACACATGTAGTCATTTGTGTTTATTCCATAGTGAGCTGTGGGTCTTCCATCAACCCAAACATGCTCTTACTCTGCAGCATTCAAAATCAGACACTTCTTTCCAAAGAGTCACTCCTATAATTCATCTCAGTAAAAGTTTCTCAGGAAGCTGATGACATTAATCCAAAAAATGAAACAAACCCTTCATATTATATCCCCTTGTTCCAGCAGTTTCTTCATTTTGCCCTTCCCCCACATTTATTATTTTCTTGGTGACCACAGGTCTGGGGGGTACTTTCTGTAGTCCCTGTACAATTTTCCCTGTCTAGACAGTTTTGAAGCTAATGGCCAAAGCTCAGATTGACCCGAGTCTAACCTTTGTTTAGCATCAAGGCCCAAAACCCAGTGCTTTCTTTCACTTTCATTTTAGCTATTACAGATAGCAATAATCAAGGGATTATATAACTAGCCTCTTTCTTTTTGTTGTTTGCTTCCTTATGCATCCAGTGAACCAACTCCCTTGGAGTTGGATCCATCTCTAAATTCCACTGGTAATTCTTACCTTTAGTAACTGAGTGCAACACTGCTGCTGGTCCATACCACAGGTGACCACCTGGCCGCCCAGGAATCAAATGTTCTTCATACTCCACACTTTCATCCTTTCTCTTCCCAAAGCACATGTTTCCAAGAGCCAGGGCCATGCTAGCAAATCTCACTTCTGTAACACTGACTACATAGGTTCTGGTGCCAATTCCAATGTGAGGGAGGGTCCCTACACTGAAATGCCAGTCTCTGACGGCAGCTGAGTATCCTACAATTCAACTCAATTCCAAATACCCAGAGATAGCCTCAGATTCTACAAGTTGAGGTCTTGGTCCTACAAGACCACCCCTTCTCCACTTCAGGTGCCAATAACAAGTGTAGGTTATCATTTGTGCTTCTGATGGGCCATAAATCAGAGGTTCCCATGATTCCCTTCTCAAGTCCAGTTCATTTTCTTGAGAGGCTTACAAAACTCAGAGAAATATTTTACTTAATAGATTACTAGTTTATTAAAAAAAAAAGATATAACTCAGGAATAACACAACGAAAAAGATGCATAGGGAAATGTATGGGGATAGAGCACAGACCTTTCATGCTTTCTCTGAGCAGCCTACTCTTCCTGAATCTCCACGTGCTCACCAACATGGAAGCTCTCCAAATCCTGTCCTTTTGGATTTTTGTGGAGATTTCATTATAGTGGGTCATTAGTGATTGAATTCATTCTCCAGCTCCTCTCCCCTCCCCAATGGTGGGAGAGGGTGGACTGAAGGTTCCAACCCTCTAGTCACTTGGTAGATTAACCTCTAGACCAACATTCACCCTTAGGTGGGATCCAAAAGTCACCTCATTAACATAACAAACCTTTGCCACTCTCATCGCCATGGAAATTCCAAGGGCTTTAGGAACTCTGTGCCAAAAACATGGACCAAATATATATTTCTTATACATTACAATATCACACCCCTCCTCAAAATTCATTCTTCTTATTTCTAGTGAATTAAATCTACTGACTATCCAGTTATCCAAAAAACTCCAAAATAATAATAGCTTATTTGAGACCCAGGGGCATTAGTGACATCATTTTATTTGAACCTTAAGTATATCTATAAATTGTTATTATCACAAATGATTATGTGAAGATTGAGACTTAGCCAGGTTAAGAAATGTGCTTATAGCTAGAAAATATAGTATCTGGGATTTCAGTCACTTTGGCTGAGCTCTAAGCTTCTGGTTATATAATGGCTATGCTGAACTAAATCCTTAAATCAGTCTTTCCCTTTCCTCACAGAAATCAACCCTGTTTTTCTTTTTTACCTATCTTTTTATATTTACTCTCCACAAAGCAATCAGTGGCAATGGCAATGTGGCTCACCTACCAGTCTATTGATCTGCACTGAGTATAGAGAGGGTCCCTGTGGCACTAGAAGGAGGTACAAAGTAGGTTGCTGACTGAACACTTTGGATGACCTACAAGGCAGAACTCTGTTAGCTTTTTTTTTTTTAATGTTTATTTATTTTTGAGAGAGAGACAGAGACAGAGAGAGATAGAGAGAGAGAGAGAGAGAGATTGAGAGAAAACATGTGAGTAAGGAAGAGGCAGAGAGAAAGGGAGACAAGAGAATCTGTCTGTGCACTGAGAGCACAGAGCCCAATTGGGGGCTCGAACTCATGAACTGTGAGATCATGACTTGAGCTGAAGTCAAATGCTTAACCAACTGAGCCACCCAGGCACTCCAGAACTCTGTTTCTTAAAATTAAGTATTTGAGATACACTTATATCCTTATCATAAATATATTTTTATTTGGGCTAATTTGGATAGATTTTTATTTCTTGCAATTTAATAATTCCCAACTGTTTGTGTTATTTATTGCTATGTAATAACCTCCCCCAAAACATAATGTTTTAAAACAACAATTTGTTATTATACCATGTCACAATTCTTTTGGTCAGCAATTTGAACAAGACACACGAAAAGTGTGGCCAGTCTCCGTTCCATAATGTCTGGGCCCTGAGTTTATTTAGGTTGACTTAGATCAACTCAAGGGTTGGTGTCTGAAGTGACTGAGAACATTCTCCATAGCTATTCTTTCACTATTTGCTCCCTCTGTTTCTTATTATGCTTCCTTTGTCTTACTTTTGTTTAATTGAGATTTTTTTATGGTTCCATTTAATCTCACATTGATTTATTATTTATGTCCTAGAAGTTACAATATATTCCTTAAATAGTCATAAAAATTCAAATAGGTACAGAGGATCTGCAACAGTATATTCCTGATTCTTCTCTCCCATCCTTTGTGTTATCAGTGTCACTTATTTTACTTTTTTGTGTGCTGTGAGTACAAACTACATTGGTATTATTTCTGCTTTATACCATCTGTCATTTCTTAGATTTGTTTAAACTAAGAAATGAAAGTGTAATTTACCTTTATTCAAGCTCGGCCCCCTACATTTCTTTTGTAGGTTCAACTTCCTATCTCAGTATATCTCTTCTTCTTGAAGACTTTATTAAACATTTCTTATGGTGTATGTCTGCTAGTGATGAATTCATACATATATATATTATAAGGATATACATAAACTTATAATATACATTTATATTATAATTTTGAAGCAAATATGGAAACTAATGGCTATTATGGTCTTGTAATACAGTTAATCCAAATTGAGATACGCTACAACTGAAAATTTCACATGATATTTTGAAGACCTGTTATTTTATAAAAGAATATACAATATCTCATTGAAGACTTCAGTACTCTCCCTAAGGTATAGAGAACAGGAAAGAACATCACTCCCACCTTTATTTAGAAAAAATATCTGGAGGAGCACCTGGGTGGCTCAGTTGGTTAAGCATCCAACTTCGGCTCAGGTCATGATCCCATGGTTCGTTGAGTTTGAGGCCAGCATCAAGCTCGGTGCTGACAGCTCCGAGCCTGGAGCCTGCTTTGGATTCTACCTCCCTCTCTCTCCTTCCCTTTTTCATGCTCTCTCTCTCTCTCAAAAAATAAACATTAAAAAATTTTTTTAAAGAAATATTTTTAAAAATAATGGCCAAGAATTTTCTAAAAATGACACACGTCGAACAGCAGATCCAAAAACTCAGAGAACAATAGGAAAATACCAAAAGACAAACAAACAAAACAAAACATAGCCACATACATAGGCATATCATATTCAAACGAGTGAAAACAAAAGTCAGAGTGAACATTTTGGTAACAGAAATAAAAGGCACACATTAGTTACAGAGGAACAAAGTTAAAAATTTTAGCTGAATTTTATGAGAAACCATGAAACAATGCAATAATATTTTTAATGTACTGAAAGATAAAACTATCAATCCAAGAGTCCACCATCAGTAAAAATATCTTTCAAAAAGAAAGTAGATTCTATGTATATATTAGATTACATCTATACATATTTTTAATAACAGTTCTTCAAAATCTGATGTGAATTTGTCACTTACAGCATATCTCAATTTGGATTAACTGGACTTCCTAAAACCACAACAGCCACACACAGTTGATGGCTTCCATTTTGGACAGCTCGAAACTTACAGATTTTGAAATAATATACATATTTCATATTATTTTATATGAAATAATATATATTTCATGTATATAATTTCATTATTATTTCATATTATAATCATGATATGAATATTTTAAAAGTGATGTTATTGTACTTCATTTTACAAACAGTGAAAAGTTTAGGTTTTTTTCAGTCTTTTTATTATTGTTCTTAGTATTTTCTAAGTGTGCATTTGATCAGAGCATAGAAGAAAACCAAATTCTAAATGTATGGTTTACCTCCTTACTTTTTTATAAACCTGAAGGTATTTGGAGTGTTAACTGGACATATATGAGATAAAAAATTTGATAAATAGAACATTTTCTAGCACATAGTTTGGTACTTGTCTTCAGCCTCACTTAGTTGCTATGTTAAAGTATTTTTTTAAAATGATATATAAACATCTCCAGTTTCTCCATGTGGAGACCTTGATTACTCTTCAATGCCAAAATAACAATATTGCTTTTTGTCCACCCGAAGCAAGTTGTAAGGTATTATGAATCAACCTATATGCTCAAATAGTAGCGCCAATCAAGAATCCTTTTTGCAAATGCATCAATTTTGATTTGTGCCAGATGTATAAATAAGAATTTGAATGTCTAATGTAGTATTTAAATGAAAATGCTGAGGGAGTCTATAATGGTAGAAATGTAAAATGTCTTACAGTTTATTTTATTAAATTCATTATTTTTCAGATAGAGTACACTTTCAGCCTACTTATTTATGTGACATTTATAACTCTGATCTTAAAACCTATCCATTTTAATACATTTATGTTGATTTTACTTCATGTACAGTACTGTTTTCTGCTTTCAGCTGTTTCAGTATGAGAGAAACTGATTACAGAAAAAGTTTCAGGAAATCAGTTCCAAGGTGTTCTCTCTCTCTTCCCCTCACCCCTATGATATGTTCTAAATTCTGCTGTTTTGGTGGTCCATAATGACATCTTTTTTCATATTTGCACTGCTTTTATGACATATATGATTATTCCACAAATACCCCTTAGTGCAATATACTTGAAAAATCAACCAATTAAATTTTTGAGATAGCTGTGAATCACAGAAAGGCCTGAAGTAAGCCAACAAAGAAAGGGCACAGCAAAAAGTAATAAATGTTCATGTTGGTCCTGGTTCATAACACATAACGCCCCAAATATTTCAGATAGAAGGTCAATCAATGTGAATTTACGTGAAAGGTTTACGTGGCTAGCTTCTAATAGCAATTAGTTATGTGGCCATGCTTTTGTGACTAACGGCCCAGCATACATAGCTGTGCGTAACTAAACCTTGCTGGGTGTGGTAACTTGCAATTTTAGTGGAATGGTGCAGGTCCAACTGCAGTGGGTTTAAAAAGAGAATCGTTGGGAAATTGGAAAAGGAAAAGTCCAAATAGCACTTTTGAGGATTTTTGCTGAAAACGAAGCCAAAAAAAAAAAAAAAAAAAGAAAGAAAAATAGAGTAGTAGCTATGGAGCAAAACATGGTCAAGAGGGTTTTTCTAAACATGGGAGAAGAAGAAGGAACACGTTGGCACACTAATGAGAATGATCCCGCAAGGACAGAGGTGATGGAGGACAGAAGGAGGAGAGTTACTGAAGTTGAGGGCAGATGGAATCAGGTGCACATGTGGACAGAACAGCTTGAGACAGAGCTTGGAGAGTATAGCCAGGCTGACAGCAGGGGACAGAATATGCGGGTGCTGATGCTGGTAGGTGATGAGGAAAGTGCAGTCTGGGGGCCCCAGAACTTATCTTCTGATTACTTCCATTTCCTTAGCGACTCAGGAACAAGGATGTCAGTTGAGAATAAGGATAGAGGGGACAGCTACAAAGGGGGTGAACAGAAAGGCAAAGGTATGAGACAGACATCCAGAAAGGACAAGACTGAACGGGCCAGCCTTTAGCAGCAAAGCACATATCCACTTCAATTCCCAGTCCTGTAAAATTTTACTAATAAATCATTCCCAAATCTATCACTTCTCTCCGGTCCGCTATAGCCCTCGTCCAAATTATTACCTCTTCTTGCCTAAACTACTGCATTCGTTGCCTTCCTAATTGGCTTATACATTGGTCCTAATTGGTCCGCTCTTCCTCCTCACCAGTGCATTCTTAGCATTGCAGCTGGGATCACTTTTTCAAATGCAAGTTTGTTTATGTTACCACTCTGTTTAAAGGTTTCCAAGACCTTTGGGTAGAAACAACCCTTCCCAGGGCAGCCTCACCTCAGCTCTGTGTTCCTGCCTCACTCTTAGCAGTTCTGTTAACAATGCCTTTTCTCAGCTCCTCTAATGAGGGTGATTCCTTATCGAGCAGGGCACGGTAAATGCTGCCTGAAAAATCTTTCTCTTCTTGCCTAACTATTTTAGTCCCACTTTTTCTTCATATTTCAATTGAATCATCACTTTCTCCAAGAAAGTGTGCCGGTTCCTTAATTTATATTCCTTGTTACATGCTTCTATAGTGCCATGTAGTTTTCAATAATAATTTTACATTTATTTGTGGTATTATTTGATTGATCACGTTCCCTATTAGACTGCAAAGTTCTAGAAGGGTTAGCACTATGTTTGCCATTTAAAACAAAATACAGACTATACTTGCTTTTGTTAACCAGTTTATCCCTCAACAGTTAGCACATATTGTCTAGCATACAATAGACCTCAATAAGTATTTGTCTATGAATTTTGACTGAGTAAATCTAATGGATACTAATTATTTAAAACAATTAAAAAATTTTTTCTTTTTAAAGTCCATTATTTACTTTTGAGAGAGAGAGAGAGAAACAAAGACAGGTGCAAGTGGGGGAGGGGCAGAGAGAGAGAGAAGGAGACAGAATCTGAAGCAGACTGCAGACTCTGAGCTGTCAGCACAGAGCACAATGTGGGGCTTGAACTCACAAACCGTGAGATCATGACCTATGTCCAAGCCACATGCTTAACAGATAGAGTCATCCATGATGCCCCCTAATGGGTACTAATTATTAAAAACATACTTTGTGTAAAACTCTACAGAGTTCTGTTTTTCTTTTTAAAGCAAGATCTATGCCCAACATGGTGTTTGAATTCACCACCTGAGATCAAGAGTTGCATGCTCTACTGACTGAGGCAGTCTGGTGCCCCCAAAGCTATTTTCTTTATAAAATTAATTTAATCTTTATAAAAACTTGTAAATTAAGAATCATTATCTAATTTTAAAGATAAAGACATTGAGTCTTTTAATAAAGTTTTTATTTAGGGGCACCTGGGTGGCTCAGTCGGTTGGGTGTCTAACCAGCTCAGGTCATGATCTCATGGTTCCTGAGTTCAAGCCCTGCATGGAATTTGCTGCTGTCAGCACAGAGCTGACTTCAGATCCTGTGTCCTTTCTCTCTGCCCCTCCCCTGCTCATGCTTTCTCTTAAAAATAAATAAACATTAAAAAAGTTTTTATTTAAATTCCAGGTAGTTAACATACAATATAATATGAGTTCCAGGCGTGCAACATAGTGATTCAACACTTCCATATATCACCTGGTGCTCATCACAAGGACACTCCTTAATCCTCAACACCTATTTCACCCCTCCCCCTCCCCCCAACCTTCCCTCTGCTAACCATCAGTTTGTTCTCTATAGTTAAGAGTCTGATTCTTGGGGCGCCTGGGTGGCTTAGTCGGTTAAGCGTCCGACTCGCCTGGGTGGCTTAGTCGGTTAAGCGTCCGACTTTCACTTAGGTCAGGATCTCGCAGTTCGTGGGTTCGAGCCCCGCGACGGGCTCTGTGCTGACTGCCAGCTCAGAGCCTGGAGCCTGTTTCAGTCTGTGACTCCCTCTCTCTCTGACCCTCCCCTGCTCACGCTGTCTCTCTCTCTCTCCTAGAAATAAATAAAACATTAAAAAAAAAAAAGAGTCTGATTCTTGATTTGCCGCCCTCCCCTTCTTCCTTTTGCTCATGTTTTTGGTTTCCTAAATTCCACATATGAGTGCAATCTTATGATATTTGTCTTTCTGTGACTGACTCCACTTAGCATAAATTTTCTAGCTCCATCCATGTCATTGAAAATAGCAAGATTTCATTCTTTTTATGGCTAAGTAATATTCCATTATAGGTAATATATATCACATATACAGATAAAGAAAAGAAGATGTGTGTGCAGTATGGCTATAGATACCATGTAAATATACCATATTATATCTATATCTATACCTATATATCTATATCAACACACCACATCTTCTTTTCTTTATCTATTCATCAGTTGATGGATACTTGGGTTGTTTCCATAATTAGGCTACTGTAGATAATGCTGATATAAAGATCAGGATGCATGTATCCCTTTGAATTAGTATTTTTGTATTCTTTAGGTAAATACCTAGCAGTGCAATTGCTGGATGGTAGAGTAGTTCTATTTCTAACTTTTTGAGGAAACCCCATAATGTTTTCCAGAGTGGCTGCACCAGTTTGCATTCCCACCAACAGTGTAAGAGGGTTCCCCTTTCTCCACATCCTCATCAACATCTGTTGTTTTTTCTGTTGTTGATATTAGCCATTCTGACACTTGTGAGGTAATACATTGTAGTTTTGATTCATATTTCCCTGATGATCAGTGATGTTGAAGATCTTTTCATGTGTCTGTTGGCCATTTGTATGTCTTCTTTGGGAAAATGTCTATTCATATGAAAACAGTGAGTCATAAAGATATTAGGTAAATTCTCCAAAGTTATGCAACTTATATATAAGCCAGACAGATCTGACTCTAAAGCATGGGCCCTGAATTGTGATTTTACCAACTTGCTCATGTGATGCTTTTGATTCTGCCTTTCAGTCTAGATAGAGTTATGTTTACCTGGAAGAGACTTCAACTTTTAAAATATACCTGATTAACTCAAAATAATTTGCTTTATAGGTACGTGTTTCAGGGACATACTATTTTCAAAAGACACATACGTCCTTCTTGGCAAAAATAAATGGTGCTCTGGATTTTGTTTGTGCTAGAATACATCTTTATTCTGTACATTTATTTCTATGATAGAATGTCTAGACTAAATGAAATAAAAGCCGGAAAACCATTAGGTTTTTTTTTTTTTTTTGCTATCATTTATTTTTTTTTTCAGACTAGAATTTAGTGATACATCACTTACATATAACACCCAGTGCTCATCTTCACAATTGCCCTCCTTGATGCTCATCACCCATTTAGTCTATCCCCTGACCCAACTCTCCAGCAGCCTTTAGTTTGTACTCTGTGTTTTAGAGTCTCTTGTGGTTTGCTTCCCTGTTTTTATTTTATTTTTCCTTTCCTCCCCCTATGTTCATCTGTTTTGTTTCTTAAATTACACATATAAGTTAAATCATATGATATTTGTCTTTGGCTTATTTCACTTAACATAATACATTAGTTTTAATAGATTTTCTTTATTATCCCAATATAAAGTGAAAAAAGTAGAAAAATAATGTTTTAGTTTTTATACGATAGATAAATGAATAGTAGAGTATTAAAGTTACACAATACCATAGAAACTCTATGTTTCATCTCTAATATGTTTTGCAATACAGGTGTATTATCAATGAATGAGATTTTCAGCCCTCAATCTACCTGTCAGCTATTTAAACCAAGAGAACATTAAAGTACAGGCTCAATAATTTATATTCTTAATTTTACACTTATCAAAGCAATAAAACCCTCCCAGGCCACTTTACTTGGTAAGTACCAATCTTAATGCATTTGTAAAGACTGAGAAGTAAACTCCAACTCATTTAGAGAACTGCGGGCTACCCATAAATGCTATTGTGAGCAGACCCTCCTCTTCTTGAACATGGGAACATAACAGGCCACCTGTTGGAATCACTAATTACTTTGGCAGCAGCAGTAGGAATATTTGTGACTGAGGTTGGTTTCACTGCCAAGATCTATGGCATTATATTTTCAGTAAGGTGAATAGCAATTAAGCTGCATGAATTCCCATTAGAGGCACGTATCAGGACTGAGAGGTACAGGGCCAGCAAGTCATTTAGAATTCATTATTAAGGGAAGCAGCAGTAAGAAAACACTTGACCACATTGTGCTGTAGTAGATATGTTTTGGCGTGAATGAAACCACAGGGTTATTGCATTCACTGTAATGACAGGTCTTGGCTAAGTAACCTCAGTCCACATTTCCCAAATGGTTAATTGCTTTTACATAGTCATTTCATAAATGTACATTGACTTCTTTCCCACTCACAAAGAGCGCAGAGTCTCCCCTTTTTGCTTTTGCATACTTACTCATGAATTTGAGATTTTGTTGACAAGCCATTGCTTCAGATTTGAAAGGGAGGTACCATTATTTATTGAAAATGCAATATTTCATCAAAGATATGAGACATATTCCTGGAGGGACTTCTGACACTCCGTGCCAGGCTGACCACAAGTCACTGCCATGGGTTCTTGGTGCCAATGTGAAGGCCAGGGTAAAATATTATCTTCAGAAAAGTAAGGCTCCATTGAGCTTTTAATACTCTTACTAATGAAATCTGTTTGCAGCGTTATAGTTCAAATGCCCTGATCTCCTCACTGCTTAAGCCACCTGTAGTTGCAAGGAGCCAGTTGGAATAAGTATTAACCCTTTTGGTTCACCTGGATGGTTCTCTGTTCATTTGTATACCTTGCAATACCAATGGTCCCATTCTTGGGAGAGGTAAGGCAATCAAAAGGCCAGTGTTTTATATTCAAATCATGTTTGGTTTTGTTTTAAATCTTTCATGGTGAAGCCAAACTCTTTAATCATTCTGATGTGCTTTCAGAGTAATGAGGCATAGTTCTTTGGTTAATGGAGTGTTCTTCCGTCTGCGTGCTAACACAGCCCACTGTGCTCACCCAGCCACCGTCCAACAAAGTTGAAAAATAAGATGAAATGTGACTTCTCCACTGACCCATTCGTCCTATACTCCTTCTAGCTTTCTAGCCTAGAACTAGCTATCAGCTGTTTAAGTCAAGAGTTAGGTAAGCTATTTCTTTTCTTTTTAATTTTTTTAATGTTTATTTATTTTTAAAGAGACAGAGGGTGAACGAGAGGAGAGGCAGAGAGAGGGAGACACAGAATCTGAAGCAGCCTCCAGGCTCTGAGATGTCAGCACAGAGGCCCCAACTCAAGATCTGCAAGATCATGACCTGAGCTGAAGTAAGATGCTTAACCGACTGAGCCACTTAGTCACCCCATAGGTGAGCTATTTCTGATTGACTGCAAAGACCGAAAAAGTCATTTGTTCTTGAGCTAATGTTTTATCTTCCAATGGTTCTGTAAATAACATAATCCATTCAAAATTATGTTTAGGAAATACAAAATAATCATTCAAAAATGTATGATCAGAGAGGTAAAATCATAAGTGTAATATCTGTGTACTGGACTACATATATCATGATGGGCAAAATAGCTATTCAACATTGCCACCATTTTGAGCATGAGAAACTACAGAAGTCTTGTTCGACTTCATTGGTTTTCTCCCTAAAGCTTTCAGTTTATCCTCACTCATTTCTCCAATAAGTAAACATTCTTTGTTTAATTGGTTTTATTTCTTTTTTATGTTCACCTCTGTTATAAAAGTCCTTGAATGCTGTTTCATGTGTCTCTCACCGTGACTTATTTCTCAACCTGTGTTTTGGAGATTCTGAAAACATTCTAGTGGATCGAAGAGTATTCTATGAGAATCTTTACATTTTACTTTTTAATCATAACAATTTATAAATATATGGTATAAGCATATCTTGAGTCATCAGGATCATTTTATAACCTAACACTGCAACAAAATGTATTTGCATTTATTTATACAAATGTGTTTGTTCCATGTTAAGACTAATTGATATCACAATGTTTGTACAAATAAATTTTTCAAAGGAGTTCAAATAGAGATGAGCAGCAAGAGGATTTATCCTCACCCATTCTTACTAGTAAAGACATGAAACTTGATTAAAAACAAGAAACTTGCATTGTGACAGTCAGGACCATACTCATGTTGTGAGAGAATGTATTTGACAGATCCCATATTTATAGGTAGAAGGAAGGCTAAATCAGTTTATTTACAATACGTATTAGACAACAAAAACTTATTTTGCTCTTGATTTCAATGGTGATTGTTTTATATACTGTAGTCAATACTCGTGATTACCTATTACATGTCTACACTACTTTTCTTTCTCTTTCACAGAACGTGATTATGTTAACCACTTGTTTCCCTGCATGGCTCTGCCCCAGCTCCCATCCCTTATTCCTTTCTTATCTATGTAACACCCAGCATACACATTCAAAAACTACAAATACTGAAGTAGCACTTCCTGAAGTTTGTCCTATACTTCGAAAATAACAGAAATTGATTCAGAAAAGAAACACTTGAAGTTCAACGTATCAATTTTTATAGTATACTGCTCATGCAAATAGTTAATCTATGCATTCATATTATGAAAGGTCAATTCAGAAACTGCTTTACTATTAAAACATACTTGGGGATGCCTGGGTGGGTCAGTCGGTTGAGTATCCTACTTCAGCTCAGGTTATGATCTCATGGCTTATGAGTTTGAGCCCCGTGTCAGGCTCTGTGCTGGCAGCTCAGAGCCTGGAGCCTGCTTCAGATTCTGTGTCTCCCTCTCTCTCTGTTCCTCCCTTGTTCATACTCTATCTCTCTGTGTCTCTGAAAAATGAATAAATATTGAAAAACATTTTAAAAATTAAATAAAGCATGCTTGGATTATATCACTCTAATATTGAAGCCAACTTTGATTTTAGGTTTAGCAAAATGATATCATCTTTTATATTAAATTAATGCTGTTAGTATGAATCTTTTTGGCATCATTGTTTCGTTTGTATTTGTTCATTAGTTTGGGTTTTAAAATTATACAAACCCCATATACACAATGAGTTTAAGCCTATTTACCAGATTGTCAAACTTAACTGGCTGTCTGGTCTAAATCATGTAGGTCTCTCAGGGAAAATATACTATGATTGTTAATGGCATTGAATATGGAAGGAGAACCCTTCATTTGAATCCCAACTTTACCACACAGGAGTGGACACTGGGAAAATGTATAACATCTCTACAAAAAGAGACTAATACCAGCACTTCCTTAGTTTGTTATTAGAATTGCTCCAGTTGACCTGTGGAAGGACTTAAAACAGTACTTGGTCCATAGTTTGTACAAGTGTTAGTTTTACTGTTGTCATTATTTATTTTTCCTACTATTTTATTATGAGCAGTGATTGGGGTGGATGTTTACTGATGGTACTGTTCTGGAACTGATGACTATAAAGCAACCAATAAAAAAATTGAATGCTTACAATTTTATGTCTAAAGAAGCTACTTTAAGATTAGTCATTCTGCCATGATTCTTAGGTACTGACTGCCTTAGTATATTCGGCTGCTCTAACAAAATGCCACAGACTGGGTAGCTTATAAACAACAGACACTTATTTCTCATGGTTTTGGAGTGTGGGAGTCTGAGATCGAGGCACCAGCATGGTCGGGTGAGGACCCTTTTCTGGGTTGCAGACTTCTTGTGTCCTCATATAGAGGAAGGTGTTGGGAGCTTTTCAGAGCCTCTTATCTAAGAGCACTAATCTCATTTATTAAAGCTTCCCCCTCATGACCTAAAACCTTTCAAAAGTCCCACTTCCTAATACCGTCATATTAGGTTTTAGAATTTCAACATATGAATTTTGGAGGGGGCAGGGACACAAACACTTAAACTTAGGACTAGCCAAGTTTCAAGTATGTGTATAAAGCTACATTCATAGCTCACACTGACTTACCTTCTCATAAATAGTAATATTTTTTAGTTAATTTCTTTAATATCTTTGCCTTTGGCTTTTACTACAGGTTAACATTTAAATGACCATATTTCTTTGCAGCAAATGCTAGGTTATTCCCTAGCATGCACGAGGGATTGTTCTAGATTGTTATTGTTCCAATAACGAGCTGTTATTCCCTCCCACGCACCAGGGATTGTTCTAGAAGGCACAATTCAAACTCATTTTTTAGAAAATTTAGAATCCTGTAGTTGAATTTATGAATAATTATTCCAGCTTCACTGTAGGGATCTTATGCCTTAGTTCGGTCACCTGAGGATGACATCGCTTACAGCTTCACTCTGCCCGTGGTGTACACAATCAACTGAAACTTTATTTTTCTGCATGTTCCCTGGAAGCCTAAAGTGATCTACTACATGGAAATGAAGGTCTCATGGGCATCTTTCTTTCCTTAGTTTATATCAGTTCCTCTAAAAATGTTCGATGTAAAACTGAGGCCGATCCATGGGGAAACCTTTATTATCCTCTTTGTCCAGTTCTTGCCCTTGTTTGGTTAATTTTCCAAATGTCAGCCAGATAGATAATTGTTAAAAGATGTTACTAAAGCTTCTTCCATCCACACTACGAGATTCCTATTTTGATATGTATCTTGAAGACCAAAATGATTTGGTTCACAAGAAGACCCTGTGGCTGAAACTCTGCTGTCTTGAAAGTATAGTAAATGTCTTATTTCATTCAAATTAGAATTCTGGAGTTTTAATTGTGACTCATATGTCTACTACTTTAGTGATAGGCTAAACTGATTTGTAATAGAAATCTTACTTGACTTGGAGGAAATACTATAGAAATCTTATGGGTTCCTCCAAAATTCAGTGGGAAAAATGTGTAGTTTTTCCCCAAATTCCTTGAGGTTGGGGAATATAGTTTGAAGTGTGGCTTCAAAAAATTACCTTGCCTACTTTCCTAATTATGCATTAGGCAAACTTTTTATTTTTATACTTAATTATTGATGACAATTTGCATAATTTGTACCTGAAGATGTCAGACATCCATTAAATATGTATTGATTTAATTGCTGAGAAAAATTAACATCTATCTCTCATTTCTTTTCAGAATATTTTATGTACGCCATTGCCTACTCTTAGTTCTTAGGATCTTAGAGTTCATTTTAATTATGGAATTGGTTTTGAGATTTAAAAAAAAATAAGCTAGGCCAACTATTGAAAACAACTTAAATATTATGATCTATAAAAAGATCTATATTCACGTCTATTATCCAAGAAGTACACTAGACAATTTTTGTTATTTATACTAGGCCCTCCAAAAAGGATTTGAAGTGGTTCATAAAAATGTGTGAATTTAACAAGGAACAATTAAATAATAAAAGAGTTGGGGTGAAGGAACTTCCAGCAAAAGAAATGAAAATGAGGAAGAAAGTTTCCACCCAACTATTTATGGCATAATATCCTTTAAAATTGCCAGAAGTGGGACTAGAGAATCTTTCTTAACTGTAGAAAGAGGGGTTAGGTGGTATGCGTTACAAAACCAAAATCCATTCACAAAATGCCTTTTCAATAAAATATTAGGAAGATGAAACAATATACAAGATTTTTAAAAATCATTAATATTCAAATAAACAGCATCAATTTCCACAATAATAGCGAAGAGACTCACACTGCCTATTTGCCAATTCACTTATAAAAGCTGGAGAGGTTCCTGGGTGACTCCCGGTTAAGCGACCAACTCTTGATTTCTGCTCAGATCATGATCTCACCTTGGTGAGTTCAAGTCCCACCTTGGGCTCCCCGCTGATAGCAGGGAGCATCTTGCTTGGGATTCTCTCTTCTGATCTCTCTCTCTGCCCCTCCTCCCCTCTCTCAAAATAAATAAATAAACATTTAAAAATGTTAGTATGGGAGCGCCTGGGTGGCTCACTCGTTTAAGCTTCCGACTTCAGCTCAGGTCATGATCTCTTGGTTTGTGGGTTTGAGCCCCACATTGGGCTCTGTGCTGACAGCCAGAAGAGATACGGCCTGTTTCGGATTCTGTATCTCCCTCTCTCTCTGACCCTCCCCTGCTCACAGTCTCTCTCTCTCTCTCTTTCTTAGAAAGAAATAAAAACATTTTTAAAAAGTTAGTATGGGAATAGAGACACAGGAGTCTAGACAGAGAAAATCGTCTACTATGTCTTATTTAGCTTTGCAGCTTTAGCCACTAGCAGTGTTTGGCATCTATTGACAACTCAATAAATATTCATTGAATGAACTAATAAATACAGGAATCAGTGAATTAAGGGAGGAATGAAGATAAGAAAATATGGCTCTGTCCTGACGAGTTCTTAAATATTGGGATCACTGTAAAACAAATATATGAAGACACTCTTTTTATAGCTGTATCATTTTTATATATGCAGAAAACTCAGAATCAGATTGTGAACTGTTTGATCAGTGACTGTGGCTTATTCGTCATTTATCTTTTCTTCTACCCATGCCTTTTAAAAACACAGCAGCTATCACTGAAAACAAAACCAACAAAACTGGACAAAACAACTCCTACTCTATGCCAGGTGTTTTTCATTTATCTTATGCTCTTAGCTTGAGTGGCTATAACAAAATACCATAGGCTGAATAGCTGGAATAGCAGAAATTTTATTTTTCATGTTCTGGAGGCTGGAGATCAAGATACCACCAGGGTTGGGTGCTGGGGAGAGTTCTCTTCCTGGCTTGTAGACAGCCACCATGTTGCTGTGTGCTCACATGACCTCTTCCTTGTATGTACATGGGAAGAAAGAGAGAGCTCTCTGATGTTTCTTCTGTAAGGGTGCTAATTCCATCATTAGAGCCCCACCCTCATGACCCCATCTAACCCCAATCATCTCCCAAAGGCCCTATTTCTAAATACCATCACATCTTAAGATTGATAAATATGTTAAACTAAAATGTTAATTTAATATTTTAACATGAGAACGTTACTGTCAAGCAGACAATGGTTGACTTGACAGATTAGTAAAAGTTGTTCTGGTACGAAAAAGGAGGTAAGAAACTAAATTTTGGTCAAAAGTACCAATGAATGAATTCATTCCCTATATTTTCCACATAGTAAAGCCTTATTAATTATCTGTCAGGTTTTCTGCTAGAATTATGGAAGAAAAGAGAAAATTATTCTTGGAGGGTGCACTTATATACTTGGATGATCAATAACCTACAGAACATTCACCCACTAAAGCTGAAATAAGCTTCTGGAGTTTATCTAGTTCACAATTGGAATTTGTCTGACAAGTGTGTCTGACAACTGCCCACTCTGTGATCAGTTTCACTTGATCACATTGTATGGTTGAAGAAAATGCATTTTCTATGGTGTCAGGGTACCTGGATTTAAATCCTGGTGCCACCATTTCAAAACCTTACGCAAATTAATTAGTTATGCTGAAACATCATGTTCTTGTAATAAAATATTTTTCAGGGTTGTCATGATAATTCAACAACATAAAAATAAGAGCTAAAATGTATTTTAAAATGTTCATTGATTTTTGAGAGACAGAGACAGAGCACAAGTCAGGGGGGAACAGAGAGAGAGGCAGACACAGAAACAAAAGCAGGCTCCAGGCTCTGAGCTGTCAGTACAGACCCCAACGCAGTGCACTTGCTGTGCCTTCCTTTGGGTGGAGTAGACTTCCCCATTCTGCCAATTTTGCTTGGCTAATGGGATGTGAGTGGATGTAACTTACATAACATCTAAGCAACTTTAAATGAACTTTTGCACTTTAGTTCTGCCTGCTCCAATTTCTCCCCTTTGCCTTGAGAAAAGCAAGTCTGAGTGGCTACTCTAGTCTGAGGCTTGAAATAAGAAGACGTGTGAAGTGTAGAATTGTCCAGAAGAGCCACAGCCAGCTCAAGTGCTCATATAATATGTTTAAGTAATAAATATTTACAGCTGCAAGACAATGAGACTTAGGGGTTGTTTTCTGACACAGTGGCATCTAGAGGTCGATTTCTGCCACAGTAATTCCTGAAATATGTGCCCTTGGCTTTGAGGCCAGGTGGTGGACCGCCAAGAAATGCTTCCAGATATCAGTTTACTTTTCTTAGTCCATGGGATGCCACACTATTTAAACAGCATTATTTTCAATTATGCTTTAATTTCTGAATGGTGTGTCATTGTTATTCAAATAGTAAATTGTTTTAAAATCTATTTTATAATTGGTTATTGGTAGTATAAAATACTATCTTTTTTATAAATGTAGTATAATACTTATGTCATTTTGCATTGTTTGCTAATTATCTTTCATTAATGTAAATGTTTTGTATAAGTGATGAGTACTTTACCTCTTCACTTCTAGTGCTTATAAGTCATTTAATTTCCTAGCCAGTTCTGTTAAAGAGTAGTGGTGACAATGAGTGTCTTTATTTTACTCTGACCTTAAAATAATGCATTTATATTTATACATTTGTTAAAATGTATTTATAGATATTTTAAGATAATTTTTATAAGCAGAAGAACATTCTTAGTTATTTTTCTAATTTTTAAATATTTTTATCAGTCTTGTTTTGGTCCGTAAAATGAAATTACTCTATTGTTGTAATCAGGTTTTTTTAATGTTTATTTTATTTTTTAATTTTTTTTTGAGAAAGAGAAAGAACAGGACAGGGGCAGAGAGAGAGAAACAGACAGAAGATCAGCAGAAAGCCTGACAGGGGGCTTGAACTCATGAGCCATGAGATCATGACTTGAGCTGAAGTCAAACATTTAACTGACTAAGCCACCCAGATACCCACCCCTGTAATAAAGGTGTTTTTAATGGAAATTAGACTAGTATGAATATTTTAAAAAACCTGGATGAGGGAAGAGCTGGAGTAGAAGGTCAAGAAGTCACTGATGACTTCAGTCTAAAGCGCTGAAACAAAGGAGTCCCCCAGTCTCTCAAGTTTTCCAGAAAACTTCAGTGACTGTCAAATCTCTGGAAAAGGCTGAGGTTTTTGTCATGGTCTGTAGCAGCCAAGTAGGAGCTTGTAGAGAAATCTGTGAAGCTGTGGTGTCTGGCTGCCATAACCTCCCTGGAATGAAAACCTCTTCTCCAGTTGTTCACTTTCCAAGTACTGTGCAAGCCCTTCTCCTTGGCAAGCATCAGCCTGAAACTATGCAGGGAAGGGGATTCTGGAAAATGAGGTTCCTGGTATCTGCAATGCAGAATAGAGAAGCTAGCAAGGTTAAGTTGGCAGCTGAAAAACTACCAGAATGGCAAATATAGATATAAGCAGAGAAATAGATGATAGATAGATAGATAGATAGATAGATAGTACATATTGAGATGACTGTGTGTAGATTTTTTTCCCTGTTACTCATCCGGTATGGCGAACCACACTGGCATATATTCTGATGTGGAACCTCTCTAGAATAAGCCCTATTTCGTCATGGTGTATTATTCTTTTAAACTTTTTTTAAAGTTTATTTTCTTATTTTGAGAGAGAGGGAGAGGGAGAGACAGAGAGACCAAGCAGGGGAGGGGCAGAGACAGAGGGAGAGAGAGAACACCCCAAGCAGGCTCCACACTGTCAGCATAGAGCCCGATGTGGGACTCGAACTCACAAACTGTGAGATCATGACCTGAGCTGAAATCAAGAGTCAGACACTTATCCAACAGAGCCATCCAGGTGCTCCATGATGTATTATTTCTTTAAAAAAATATGTTCATGATCCAGTTGGCTGAAAAAATTCTAACCACACTCTTAAGTATGTAGACCACACATAAATCTCTTGTAAAAGAGATCTAAGACGATGTATTCCACTAAGAAGGGAGTGAATTCAGGAGAAAATTATGAGATATGGGAAGTGAGCACAAATAAAAGACTTAATAATGATGATCACTTTGAGAATTAACAATGACAAAAGTCATTAGCAAGGACACTACAATGTTTGACCATGGAAATTTTCATTCAACATTCTCGACAACTTTCAATATTAATATTTGCTTATTTCATAAAATACTACTTGTTTAGTATTTATTATTTATCAGATACTAGCTGACTTGTAAATATTAATTTGTTTAATTCCTGTGATAATGTTTTGAGGTATGTAATACTATCATTGCCCATTTTATAGATGAGAAAAGGAAGACATAGAGAATTCATTGATATGCCCCAAATCACAAATCTGTTAACTATGGAGCTGGGGTTTATACCCAGGAAGTTAGTTCCATATAGTGCTATTATTAACTACTGTACTCTGTTACTTCAATGCTGAAATTTAGTGAGGGGAGAATAGAAAGACTAGAGGGAGCACAGATTTGTAGAAGTTCTGGCCCTTTTCTAGAGGAAAACATGGAATAGGAAACCGTATATTTTCGCTCTTTAGATCAGATGCTTATATAGGTGACATAATTGAATCTGATCGCCCCACAGCTGCTGAGTTGACTAATTATGTTTCTGACCACCCACATATGTTAACTTGCTATCATTATGATTTCAAGCCTGGAGCTTATACAAATTGATGGGCCCATTACAGACTGTGTGATTACTCTTGGTTTAGTAAACCATGGTAAGTAAGAGACTTATTGAAAAAAACACATCTGATAGAAATGAACCATTTTAAAAAATGTTTTTGTTTATTTAGAGAGAGAGAGAGAGAGAGAGCATGAGCCAGAGAGGAGCAGAGAGAGGGAGAGGGAATTCCAAGTAAGATTCACGCTGTCAGCTCAGAGCACAACCCGGGGCTTGAATTCACCAACCATGTGATTTGACCTGAGCTGAAACCAAGAGTCGGATGTTTAACTGACTGAGCCACCCATGTGCCCCAGCCTTTTTGAACTAGACAGCAGTTCTCAAAGAATAAGACATTGTGATATTGTTGCCAATCTTGGAAGGTTTTACAAAAATGGCCAAATCCTAGTTGTGTTTGTGGCCCCTCTTGGATTCTAAAATCTTGGACACTAGAACTTTACCTTGCCCATCTCCCTTTCTTGCTGCAGATCTCAGTGTAATACCTTGCAATGGATAAATGAGCAAGAACTGGGATAAATAGGACTGGATATCAAAAGTTCAAAGAATCTCCTTCTATCAAAGGATGATAAGATCTTTTCCATTTCCAGTTAAGTTATAAGCAAGAAGACCGAAACAAGCAAACAAAAATGGTTATTTACAGTAAGAGATATTTCATCCAAACAGAACAAAAATTTACTGGCCATTAGAGTTATTAATCTGTGACAGAAAATACTTCCTTTACTATCACATCCCAGTCTATGCTTTCAGTGATAGTATGCGAAGTCAGTGAGCGCTGATCCACCTGGATGTACGAGGGGAATGAAATGGCTATTTTTAAAATGTAAGTGCAGTCATTACCATTACTCTAATTCCATTGTTTTAAAAAGGGATTAACTCATCCTGGAAAGAGAAGTGCCCATCCTCTATTCAATAGCAGTTTGTGTCAAATGCTAGTGTGCAGCAGAATTATCTGGTACATGAAATATGCAGTTTCCAGGGACTCAGGGCCACAAGTTTGATTCAGTCTGTGTGGGTGGGATTCCATTTCTAAGGGATCTTGACACATCTAAGAAATGTCACATTGCTTTTAGTTATTACTGGATGGGGACTGTTCTCTTTTCCCCAAACCCATAGAGATGTGCAAAATATTTCTTCCTGTCCCAGGATAAAGAGTTAGTTACTTGTTAGAAGCCCTTCTACAAATATCTAGTGATGTACTGATATTTATTTAAATGTACACATATATTTATTCCTTTTGTTGCTCTGTTTTCTTCCTTGAAATTATTTCCCTCTGGTCTCTTATGGATCTAATTATGCTCTTCCTTTTTCTCTTGATTATTGTTCAATTTTTGCCTTTTCCAATACTTCCTTATTTCTTTTTTGAAAGTTAGACATGGCATTTGAAAAATCATAGAGTTAATCTTAGACTCCATATAATTGTCCTTCAGAGAAGATTTTCTCTTTCATCAGCCAGTGAAGGTGGGGACAGGAGAACGGAATATATAGTATGAAGTTGATGTGATTTGAATATAAGCTTTAGTCTTTTTAAGTGTTTGTCAATTTCATTCCACTCTTACTCTTACAGATTAGTTTTTTTGTGGTGTCTACTGAAAATCTGGAGTAATTACCAGTGCTCTGCTTCCTTGGCCTCAGTTACATAAGATTGACAAAAATTTTATTCAGCTTCTAACATTTTCTACCTTCAAGGGGAAAGCAGCACCATATGTTAAGATCACCACTCTGTTTTCCTTCTTTCTGGAATCTTGGCCCTTCATGTCTTCACTGCCTTAATAGTATTCTTGCCTCTGTGTGTGCTTTGTTTAATATTGCAAAGTTGATGGTGGCTGGAATTCTTTCTGTGCAATCTTTTGGTTTCTAAGATGAAAATACCTTTCTATAAAGAAAATTTATTTATGTTTTCTCACAATTGTCTGGAAGTGTTCCTATCCTAGAATAATTTATTTAGAATGATTTGATTGAGGGTTTTTTTTTGGTCACACATGAGGCCTGAAAACTCACATGAGGGCTGTATAATGGCTTCAAATTCTGATGTGATATGTCTTCCCTTTGCCTAGCATGATAATTGATACTGGCTAGTTTCTTACTGTGTCTTTCTGCAGAGTGAGTTTATTTCTCATTAGCCTGTGAATATTGATGTTCCTTCTATACGGACAGGGTACCATTAGTCTCCTTAATGTATGCAGAACCTAATCTCTATCTTCTATTGCTGTCACAATGAAAATTTGTCATCTCGAGCTCAGAAAGCACCCTCAGCATGGCACTCAGCTTATGTACTTGCCTCCTCAAAGAAACCTGCTTTGTTGGGGCTCCTGGGTGGCTCAGTCGGTTAAGTGTCTGACTTCAGCTCAGGTCATGATCTCACAGTTCGTGAGTTTGAACCCCATGTCGGGCTCTGGGCTGACAGCCAGCTCAGAGCCTGGAGTCTGTTTCCGATTCTGTGTCTTCCTCTCTCTCTGACTCTTCCCTGCTCATACTGTTTCTCTCTCTCTCTCTCAGAAATAAATAAAACATTAAAAACTTGTTTAAAAAACCCTGCATTCTCTTTGTAGTTTTGCTTGGCTTGGGTGCCTGTTTGCGTGTCTGCTTGCCTCCATACATGGCTTGCTTGCTTTCTAGATACCAATACTTTTAAAAACATGATTCTGAAAATATTTGTTTGCAGCATTTCAAATAGTTTTTCAGTGGAAGGGAGGGAAATAAAAGCACACTATTGTTGTTTAAACAAAAGTTTGGTTTATGCTTTAGTGTAAGGAGATAATTTAAGAAAATGTTATGGTTCAGGTCACCTGGGTGGCTCAGTTGGTTAAGCATCAGACTCTTGATTTCGGGTTGGGTCATGATCTCACAGTCATGAGATCAAGTCCCATTTCTGCCTGTACTCTGGGTGTGGAGCCTGCTTAAGATTCTCTCTCTTTCTGGGGTGCCTGGATGGCACAGTCAGTTGAGTGTCTGACTTTAGCTCAGGTCATGATCTTGTGGTTGACGAGTTTGAGCCCCACATCAGGTTCTGTGCTGACTGCTCAGAGCCTGGAACCTGTTTTGGATTCTGTGTCTCCATCTCTTTCTGCCCCTCCCCTGCTCATTCCCTGTCTCTTTCTGTCTCAAAAATAAACATTAAAAAAATTAAAAATCAGATTCTCTTTCTGCCTCTCTTTCCCTTTCAAAAAAAAAAGAAAAGAAAAAGAAAAGAAGAAGAAAAGGAAATGTTACCTTTCTAGAAGTGGTGTGATTGTGGAACATTTTTTTGTGGAAGGATCTGCGGCAATACATCCTAAGAGTGTTCTTTATCTCCTTCTCTGAGGCAATTTTAGGTCAGTAATTTTTTTTTTTTGCTAACAACATTTCTCTTCTTTTAAATAGAACCTCTCATATTTGACCTCTGTCATTCCATAACATGCATCTATCAAAGATAGCATCATTAAAGAATTAGAGAGAGGCATACACTTACCTCTTTTTTTTCCCATAAAAAAATACTGAACTCAGCTAGTTATTGGTCACTTTTTCTTCATTTTCTTGAAGTGTGGTTCAGTATAGAATCATTTCATTACAATTCCTCTGTGGATCACTCTAGTAGCAATAGAAGAGCAATAACAAGCAGAGAGGAAACCTGGTTATCGAACGCCATACATCTAAAAAACGTTTTCATTAAGAAAACCTATCAAAAGGCCAAGATATGGCAATAGGTTTATGACTGTAAAAAATTTTTCAGAGACATTTCTAAAAAGTTTAACATACAAAGGCTGTTAATTTCTACTTTACCTGCATGATTCTCCCAATGGTGACTTGAGAAACAGAACTCCTTACCTGCTTTTCCTGTCTTCCTCACTTTCTTCCTCCTTCTCCTGAGAATTTGCTTCTGTCTCCAGAATCACCTGCCATTAATGTGCCTGTCTTACAAATAAATGTTCTGAAAGCAAACTGTAAGCTTTTAGAAAGGGTAGGTTATATACTGGGATGGCATAAATGGAGAAAAGCACAGGCCTTGTGAGGTCCTAAGAGGGAAAATGGCTTAAAGGATAAATAGCTGAGGTTTATTGCTAACCCTCATACTTAATAAAGTCAATCAATGCAAGCAGAACATCTCAGAACCAATCTAGTCTCAAGCACTCAATTTTTCCACCTTGCTTCATGGCATCATGACAGAGCAACAAAAAGACTAAACAATGTGAAAAGTGATTCTATGTATTCATCAGAGGGGAAAAAAATGTTATTTCGTTGTCCTAGAGCTAAACATGATTTAAAGGTAATAAAAATGGATGGAATCTTAACTCCTGGCACCACCAGATCTGCACTCAGTCAGTTCTGTATTTTAGAATCTGTTACTTGTTTCACCACACTCTTGGGTTTAAATTCTGGATCGTTTAGGAACAGGTTCAGTAGCACATACGAAATAAAATCATGCTAAAAGTGGCTCAACAAAATACCGTTGTTGTTTTCTCTCACACAACTAGGAGTTTGAAAATAGGTAATAAGGGCAAGTACATTAGTGTCACATTCTCAATTAGCATCCCAGGCTTACGTTTGTCCTCGTGGTTGTAAGATATCTCTCTTCCCAATTCCTCCAGTATCACAGCTGTTTGCCAGAAGGAAGGAGAAAATAAATGAGTTGGCTAAGCCTGTGCCTATTTTACTAAGTATTCCTAAAAGCCCATGCAATGGCTTCCATGTATTGCTATCCAGAACTCATGTCAATAGTCACCTCTATCTACAAAGGAAAATGAAAAATGTAGGTTTTAGGCATTCATATTACCATCTGAAGGAAAACACTATTTGTTGATAGGAAATAAAGGGAGAGTAGACACTGAGTAGTCAACTGAACACAGTGCTCTATGTGGTATACACTTCAATATTCAGTAGGAGCAATGATAGTATTGTATGTGATTGTTCCTTAACCAAATATTTATGATTCTCCAACAAGGCATATTGTCAGAATTGTGTTGCCCCACCTCCTTGAAAACATGCAGATCCAGGTTTTTTGTCCTAGGCAACAACATTGACGGAAGTGATATATGTCATTTCCTGGGAGAAAACTACGAGCAGATATGCATTTGATGCTCTGGTACAGAACGGATAATGTTCCAGACAATTGCTGCTACACAGGCCTGGGACTTTGAATTATTACAAGGAGCAGAATTTCTCTGTTGATCATGATAGGCAAGGAGCATGCAGGTGGTGTATGGCATCAAGCCACAAAGATTCAGAGATTGCTCTGTGCTGCCACATTACCTAGCTTACCATGACTGTTGCCTTCTAGCACTAAATTCTAGACAGCATCTGGTCATTTTTATTTCTTTATCATTTTTTACATTATTTTCTCCTTTTAAGTCTCTTTTACCTTTCTCTTCCTTTTTTCACTGGTATCCCCCTGGCCCCCATACCAACCTCCCTCGCCTACACCTCTGCCACCCTCCCCTGACACTCCTACATCCTCCTAGACATACATGTCTTTCTAAGTGAATAGCACTCCTGGATACTATCTAGCTCCATTATTGGCACTGAGGCTAAAAGAGCTACTTTCTCTGGGCTATGGAATAAGATAGCAAAACCTAGAGTGGCTCTGTCTTCCTCTCCTTGGAATATATTAAAGCAGTAAACCTTGACCAGACAAGTGTTCAGTCCAGAATCTCATTGTCTTTTTCTTTTTTTCAGTTTTCTTTTCAATTTGTGGATAAGAATGAAGAGTGATACAAAAAGAAGTTTCTACTAGGCAATTTTGTTACTGAATTAAATTTGATGAAAGTTCAGCAAGTAAATGATGGCTTTAATTTAAACTTCTATGGTACCAGCTAAGAATGAATGTAAAGGATAAATAGGAAAGTGGATGCCAGATCACAAGATATAAGTCCTGAAATGCAATTGAAATGACATAAAAGTGCATACTTCTTGAAGCTTCACACATTCTACTTAGAGTAGGCTTAATTGGCTATATGTTGCTATATTTAGACGTCATGATTATGGTATGTTTTTAAAGTAGAGACAAGTAATAGCTCCCATTGGTAAGAAAGTTTTTATGATGATTACATCCTACAGAGATGATAGAAATTATCTAAATGTGCCCTGCTTTAGAAGCAAGACATTGGCTAGTAATTAGGTCAAAATAACTAGATTTGTAAGGAGTATGTTAAGTGCACATTAAGAGTAGAGGATGAGCAAGACTGTTAAAAATTAGAAATAATTTTTGAAACTTTAATTATAATTACTCAGGAGTGTCATGGAATGAAGATTAGGAGTTAAAAATCCTGTCCCTATCACTCTCTAATGGTTTAGGAGTCTTTTTAATGAGACATATTTTTCTCACTGTCTTAGACACTTCTCCGTTGATATTCAGGGAAGTACACCCATTTACTCAAGAGAAAATAACACCTCTAAAATCAGGGTTAATTATCCCTAACAAAAAATGTGTAATTATATTAGAAATAATTAGAAATTATATCATTTGTGGTAGACACTTGTTACTTTTGTTTGTTTGTTGTCTTTTCCAAATGCCCATCTTTACTCCTCTGGAGCTGCTCCCCACTATCCCATGTAGTTCTTGCATGGCAGTCATTCCATGCGCTCAAGGGGCAATTCACTACCAACTAAGTACTGCTGGATTTGATCTGCTAATATTTGTAAAGTACTTTTTCATCCATTTACATGAGGCATGTTGATCTTTAATATTTTTCTGTTTTGTAATATCTACCAGATTTTGGTATTTGGTGTTATAGTGGCCTCATAAAATGAACTGAACATTGGTTCTACCTCCTCTAAATCATCTGTGCAAAATTAGTTCTGTTTCCTCCTTGAATATTTCTTATATAATTCACCACTGAAACCATCTGGGCCTGGAGTTTTCTTTTCTGAGGCTTTTGATAAGAAATTGAATTTCTACAATAGATATAAATCTGTTTCTTCCTGTGTTGGTTTGGTGAATTGTATTTTTCAAAAATTGGTCCATTTTTTCCCCAGTTGTCAAATTTGCATAAAATTGTTCATAGTATTATTTTATTAGCCATTTGTTGTATTTGTTGATAAGCACACCATCAGAAGTCTTTTTCCAAAGATTCCTTACTTTTTAAATTTTTAACCTTTTAAATATCAACATCCTCTTGTCTATGATATTTACTCCTTTTCTCATCTTATGAGCTTTCTGAAAGAGGTCATGTCTACAGACATAATTTCAATAACGCTTTATATCAATGGTATCTAAGCCTGACTGCACATGACTTGACTACATTTAAAACAATACTATATATTCTATGCTTCTCTTGGAACTAAATAGGTCAGAATTTCTGGGGGTTAAGGCCCAGATATTATTGTACTCAGTATCTCTCTAATGGCTCTGACATGTAGCTGTGGTTAAGAATTAATGTTTTAAATGCAGAGGACCCTGTAGTCAAATCTCTGCTCAAAATGCTTCTAGGAACCTGAAGTAATTTTTTTTCAACTGCCTATTGGGATGTTTGAAAAACCTGAATTCATTACATTCATCTCTGAAACTTGCTCTTTCTTTATTTTTTTCTACATAAACCAACTCAATAGAGGCAAATTTATATTAAAATGCATAATTTTTAGTATAGAGACTAAGGAATTTTGAAAGATATATTTGCCTGTGTAACCACCATCCTAATCAAGATATGCATTCCTGTCATCCCAAAGAAATTCCTCATGCTTCTTTGCAGTTATCTGTCCCATCCCCAAATGTAGTGAACACTGACCTGGTTTCTGCCATTTATAGATTAATTTTGTGATTCTAGAATTTTGTATAGATGCCATAATATAGTAGGTCTACACTTTGTTTCTGGATTCTTTCCTCTTAATATAATATTTTTGAGATACTATCCATTTTATTATGTGTATCAATAGCTTGTTCCCTTTAATTGATGCATAATATTTCATTGTATGAGAATAACCTATTTTCTTTACCCACTAGTCAAAAAACATGTGAGTTGTTTAGAGTTGTAGGTTATTATATCTTAAACTACTTATCTTGCAACAATAATAAAACTCTTTTGAACTGTGATCTTAGACTTCTGGAAGTCAGACTGCCATAGGTCTAAACAAATTACAAATCCTTAATTCTTTTTACAAAGTCAAATTAGCAAAAACAAAAGCAAGGGATTGGAAAGCAAGTCTAATTGGGCCTTGGGAAAGAGTCTCGGAAACAGAATTGTCTCAAGTCTAGCCTTTCTCCCAACTTCCTACTGTGCCTGCTCTCCCACTGCAATCAATTAGAATGCTCCAAGTTGCAGTGAGCGTTTTCATCTGCCTCATCACCCAAGTATGAGGTTGTGAGGAAGACATGATGGTTCATCTGGCTATTAAGCCACCAGCCAGGAGTCCAACCTATCAAGAGTAGAGACTATTGTTGAGCCCTCTTCTTATTTTCATTCCTCGGGGGATCAACTAACCGTTTGGTGGTGGATTGATGACAGAGAAGCACCAGTGACAATTTGTTCTCAAACAGACACTCTGGGTATGAATTTGCATTCCCTACCCTCATTGCTTCTTCTATCAGTATCACCATCTGTGGAGTTACTGAATGCTTTATTTACCTTTGTGGTATCTTACATAACTTTCTTTGCAAGTAACTTATTTTATAGTAAAAGAAGTAAAGGAAAGGTGAGATTCAAAGGCATCATCACATACCCCCATCCACTGGCTTGATGAAATGGTGGAATAACCTAACCTAACCCAGGGTCGTTGAATAGAACTCTGTATCTGGCTCCACAGTGAATGTGGAACATTAGGATTCTCTCTCTCTCTGTCTCCCCCACCCCTGGCTCCTTCTCCTTCTCATGTTCTCTCTCTCTTTCTCTAAAAAGAAAAAAAATAATTAAAAAAAGTAGCAGGGGCTCCTGGGTGGCTTAGTCGGTTGAGCGTCCGACTTTCGCTTGGGTCATGATCTCACGGTTCGTGGGTTTGAGCTCCACGTCGGGCTCTGTGCTGACTGCCAGCTCAGAGCTTGGAGCCTGTTTCAGAGTCTGTGTCTCCCTCTCTCTCTGACCCTCCCCTGCTCACGCTGTCTCTCTCTCTCTCTCCCTAGAAATAAATAAAAACATTAAAAAAAATTTAAAAAAATAAAATAAAAAAAGTAGCAGACAATGATAATAGCTCAGATGTGATAACTAAGATGGAAAGGAGGAAATAAATCAGAGCAATATTTATTTAGGTAGTATAATTGCACATCCTTACCCTCAGATATGCCAAGTGGGAATGATTAATGGGAATGGACCCAAGATAATCTTGATTAAATATTTACATCATCTTTTACATTAAAGTTTTATTCTCTGAATCTACTCATCTAGGACTACTTGAGCACTGTAAGGGGCATGTGATCAAAGGAGCATGTGATTAATTTTGAAATACATTATACATGGTCTTGAAAACATTAATACATAGATTAATGCTTTTGTGCTAATACAGATACCTGTGGGAAACAAAACACAAGTTTGAAGCCTAGTATTTTTAGGTTAGAACATGATATATATTTCTGTAGAAGAGGTAAATTATTTAAATTTTAGTGCATATTTTCTATTTGACTTTATCACCTCTGGTAATTTTTTATTTATTATGAAATATGGGTAGACTTATGAGCACAGCTGGGAAGATTTCTCTTTAGATCTACTGGAGTTTAAAGTTTCAGTAGACATGGTATATCTTTTCTGGTGGTCAAAAATATTTTAATAAATATGGGTGTTTGATCTGTTAGGCTCTTGACCTAAATTGGTTTCAGGGGAGGCTTGTGTTCACATTCCTACCAAAGATGCATGAGGTTTCTATTCTCCACTCCTTGCCAACACTTGTCATTTCTTTTCTTTTCTTTCCTTTCCTTTTCTTTTCTTTTTGATAATAGCCATTCTAAGAGGTATGAAGTGGTACCCCACTGTGGTTTTGATTTGCATTTCCCTGATGATTGATGACACTTAGTATATTTTCATGTACCCTTTGACCATTTGTATGTCTTCTTTGGGAAAAATGTCTATTCAGATTTCTGCCCATTTATTTAATCAGGTTGTTTGGGTGTTTTTCTTATTGGGTTGTATGAGTTCTTTATGTATTTTAGATCTCAATCCTTTATCAGATAAAAGATTTGAAAATATTTTCTCCTCTTCAGTGGTTTTTTTTTTTTTTTGGATGATGATTGCCTTTGCTGTGCAGAAGCTTTTTAGTATGATGTCATTCCACTTATTACTTTTGCATTTGTTGCTTTTCCCTTTTGTGTCATATTAAAAACAATCTGTGCCAACACCTATGTCATAGAGCTTACCACCTATGTTTTCTGCTGAGTTTTATGGTTTCAAGTCTTACTATCTTCCACCATAGACAAAAATTAATTCCAAATGAATTGAAGACTTGGATGTAATACCTGAAACCACAAAACTTCTATGTAATTTTTTAGTGTTTCCAATCTCTCCTATGGTAGACAGAATATAAAATAGCTTCCTACGATCCCCATTTCCTAATATTTGTAATTCTGTATTATCTTTCCTTGAGGGTGAGTAGAACCTATGACTCGCTTCTAGCCAATAGAATATTACAACAGTGATGAGCTATCATTCCTGTGATTATATTACAGTATTAAGACTTTTTCTTGCTAGCAGACTGATGCTAAGAATTCTCCTCATTGGCTTAGTTAAGTAAGAGGCTATGTTGGGAAGACCACTTTGCTATGTGTCTGCCTCATTACATTGCATTACCACTTCATACCTAGCAAGTAGCTGAGGCCTTCAGTCCTATAATGAAAGGGGGGAAATTTCTACCAACAACCTCAGTGCACTTGAAAGCACATTCTTCCCCATAGAGTGTCCAGATAAGAATGCATCTTGGCCAATACCTTAAGTATGAGACCCTAAGTAGAGGCCTCAGTTAAAGTGTTTCCAGGTTCCTGATCCATAGACACTATAAGACAGACAATTCACGTGTGTTACTTTCAGCCACAAAATGTGTGGTAATTTGTGGTACAGTGATAAAGAAACTAGTACCTCTCCTAAACTCAGTAGCTAAGTATGTCTTACAGATAACTGAAGACGGAGATGTTTGCTTCTTCATCAGGCATAGTGGACTTGAATGAACACACTTAATAATTATCTGGGTAGAAAAGAGAGGGAAAAGGAAGAAAGTTGAATATAGCAGAGAAGGGATAAAGGCAGGGACATGGGGTGGAAAGTCATATTAGGGAAATTAAGCAGGTAAATTTTTGACAACTATTCATATTTCCAAATTATAATCTTTTTTAGTTTAGAACCTATTTTAAAACTTGAACGTATCATCTGTGCTGAGCTTTAAAGATTATGTGCCAAATGTAGGCCTGACTCCTTTGGGGGTTTCGTCACCCCCATGCATGATTTTTCAGACCTAGATTTGTATCGAGGGACACATAGACAACAACAGCCTCTGACCTACTCAGAAATTCTGACAAGGGAAAGAGAATAGGGTAACTGTGGTTGAAGAAAGAGGGCCTCACCTGTGGCTGATAGCTGCTTTCTGAAAGCTTATCCATTTTCTGTCAGATACTTTGTAGCAAGTGGATTATTTCACATAGGATTTTTTTTTAATATGTACATTTCCCTGTCAAAACAGCTATGATGTGAGATGATAAGAAGTTTGTATTTGGTCTCGGTCCCTGGTTCCTGGCACAGAGCTCCTAAAACCCCTGTTTGGGATGATAGAAGCATTTTTTTGTTAGAGTATGTGGTTTTATTCTCTGGTTCCAATACAAGAGCTTCTAAAACTCTTGGAATATCATAAATGACGAGTGTCTTTTTATTATCTAATGAGATGACTGATGGCAGGAGCCCCTAGGTCACTTCAGGAAGGGAGCTGCTTGCCAGAAAGACCAAGGCATGATTAGATGGTTGTATCTTTTAGTTAATCACCAACGACCATGACTTAATCACTCGTGCCCACATAAAGAAACCTCCACAAAACCCCCTAAAATATGGGATTAGAGAGCTTCCAGATTGGTAAACCCACCACGTGTCAGGAGGCTGGCATACTCAACTCCACAAGAACAGAGCTCGTTCTGGACCTCGGCCTATATACCTTTTCATCTGACTGTTGTTTGTATTCTTTATAATATCCTTATTAATAAGCTTATAACTATAAATAAAGTGTTTTACAGAGTTTGGTGTGCTGTTACAACGAATTACCAAACATATGGAGGTTGTTATTAGAACCTCTTATTTATAGCTGATAGGTCAGAAGTACAAGTGACAACGTGGGACTTAGAATTGGATCTAAAGTGGGAGGCAGTCTTTTTGGGACTGAATTCTTAACCTGTGGGGTCTGCTTTAACTCTGGGTAGTGTAAGAATTGCAGTGTAAACATAAGAATTAACTTAAAAGGCATTCAGTTAGTGAAGTAGAGAATTTCTTGGGGGGGAAACCCCACACATTTTATGTCAGAAGTGTTGATTTAAAAAGGCTTATTAACATGTAAAAGTTAGTACTTCTTAAATCCATGCCTAGATTTTTGTCCTCCTCCTATACATTTCCCTAAGTAGCTACTGATCATCTCTCTAAAGAAATTTTAGTTAACACCAACTTCTTCCCTCTTCTTTTTAACTTGAAAGCATTTCCTGGTCTTGAAAAGAAGAAAATTGTATTGTTGGACAAGAGGAAAAATAGGAGAAAGAAATTATACACAGAAAGGTTTTTCTCTGCATGTGGGCATCCCTCAGAATACAAATGCTCCATAATTGTTATAATTTTAATTTTACTATGAAAAGGTTGTTAATAATCTTTCCTAATGCAAATTTTTAGGGACTAATGGAGATACTAAGCAATGTTGAGTATAGGTTTAGTTATGAGCAAATATTAATAATTTTCTTTAATTTTCTTGGTATTGCTATATTTTAGATGAGAAGAAGGAATTCAGAAGTGAAACTCTAGAATGCAGATACTTGGATGTGAATTTGCACTTTAGACATTTTTTTTGCATTACTGAGTCATCTTTTGTTAACTGGAAAGAAATGGAGAGTTTAGGGGTGAGCAGTGTGTATATGTACTGAAGTTTTAGCTGAACACTTAGGTTTTCATTTGGCTTCAGAGAGAAAGTATAGGCTTTAGTAAACAATGGATGTATATGTGGAATTCCAGGGCATGTGAGCATTAAGAAGATCAGCAAATTAGTTTTTCATGTTGTATATAAGTGATGAATCCCAAAATTCTACTGCTGAAACCAGTATTAAATTATATGTTAACTAACTGGACTTGAAATAAAAAATAAAATAATAAATTTTTTTTTTCCTGGACATAGCAATAAAGTGAGCATGGCTGTGAGGACTCAAGAGATTACTAGGGTGAGGTCAGGCATTTCAAATGAAATGGAGGGTCCCTGGATTAGTCTAGGAGCTCATGCCAGGTGAGCTGACCTAAGATTATATTGGAAGAGTCAGATGTCATAATCTAGTGAGGAAATAGGGCAAAAGAGATTATTTGAGTTTCCAAAGACACATAGAATTCTTTATGTACCTACTTCCAGACTTCAGAAGAGAGGAAGGATATTTCCAGTGCTTGCACTCAGCCAATCTTCCCTTCTGACTCAAGAGAACATGGGTTCATTAGTAAGAGCACTTCACTTGTAGACTGTCTACATCTGCAACTCTGCCACAATGTCCCTCGATACTTAGAGCCTGGAGTCATTTGAGGGCAATGGTGAAACATCCAAACAGCTCTCCTTGAACTCTGAACTGAAAAAACGGGAGACCTCTGAAAAGAAACCACAATTAGTGACTCCTAAGCTACACACGCATCAAAGTTATGTAATTAGAAATGTAAACAGCAATAAAATGGCTTGTTGGTCTTTTATAAACATTGGAAAAGGTGAGGATCCAGTACTAGCAGGACTTACAGACATACATTTCACTAATTAATTGAAATTAACTTTGAGTGCCTACCTAATGCCAGGCTCTGTTATGGATTCTGTGGGTGCATGAATGAATGAAATTTGAAAGGTGCCTGAACTTCTAATACTTGCTTCCTAGAATGTGGTGACAGAACAATTCAGAGAATGTAAGGAAAAGAAAACCAGCTGTTATACTGTATAATGAGTGGAGGTAAAGGAGGGTGAGTGATTTTACATTGGTTGGAAGAAGATAGTTTTCTGTGTCTAGAGTCAGAGAACTTCTGGTAGAGAAACTAGTGAATGTAGACAGGAGCAGGTAGCAGGTAGCCATGTTTAAGGAGGAAAAAAAAAAAACAGAAACAAAAACAAAAAGAAAGCCACCATGACTGAAGTTAGGGGACAAAAAAGAAAGTGGTAAGAATTAAGATCAGCAAAGTAGGTAGAGGCCAAAGCATATAGAGCTTTGTAGGTCAGTATAGGAAATTTCGATTTCCTAATTTAATTTTTTAATGTTTACTTATTTTTGAGAAAGAGAGAGAAAGAACAGGGGAAGGGCAGAGATAGAGGGAGACACAGAATCTGAAGCAGGCTCCATGCTCTGAGCTGTCAGCACAGAGCCTAATGTGGGGCCCGAACCCACAAACCATGAGATTGTGACCTGAGCTGAAGTTGGATGCTTAACTGACTGAGCCACCCAGGCACTCTGGAAATTTGGATTGTATTGAAAATGTAACAAGAGAGGCGCCTGGGTGGCTTAGTCGGTTAAGCATCCGACTTTCGCTTAGGTCAGGATCTCGTGGTTCGTGGGTTCGAGCCCCGCGTCGGGCTCTGTGCTGACTGCCAGCTCAGAGCCTGGAGCCTGTTTCAGAGTCTGTGACTCCCTCTCTCTCTGACCCTCCCCTGCTCACACTGTCTCTCTCTCTCTCTCCTAGAAATAAATAAAAATATAAAAAAAAGAAAAGAAAATGTAACAAGAAGCCATTGGTAGATTTAAGCAGGAGGATAATATAATCTAATTTATGATTTGTTGTTTTGTTTTGTTTTTTTAAAAATATTTCTTGCTATAAAGAGAAGAAATGTTATTAGGAAAAGAATAGAAGCAGAGAGACAAGCTAGGAGGTCATCTGCAGTAGTCTCCAAAAGAGGTAAGGGTGGGGTCACTATGCAGTATACTTGAAACTAACATAATATTATATGTCAACTGTATTTCAGTTAAAAATTCAAAAATGGGGGCCCCTCTTTTGATTCAGTTAAGTGTCTCACTCTTGGTTTTGGCTCAGACTATGATTTCCCAGTTCATGAGTCTGAGCTTCACGTCGGGCTCTGGGTTGACAACACGGAGTCTGCTTGGGATTCTCTCTCTTCATCTCTCTCTCTGCCCTCCCCTGTTCATACACATACACATGCACTCTCTCCCTCTCCCTCAAAAATAAATAAGTAAATAAACATTTAAAAATTTTTAAGAAGAGAGTTAATGGTGGATTGCATTAGGGAGGACACTGAGTAAACAAAATGAAGAAACGGATTTGGAATATATTTTGAAAGTAGAGCCATAAGAACTTGTTTATGCTTTGGAAGTCAGCTTTGAAGAAAAGGAAAGAAAAATAGAATATCTATAGATTGTATTGAAAGCCATGGGAATGAGTGAGTTCCCCTAGAGAGAAAATTAAGGCCAAAAATTGATGGAAGGTCTAGGACTGAGCCTTTTAACTCTCCCACATTATTCATTTAAGTAGAAGAGAAGCCGGCAAAGACATCAATAAGTATCCCTCCATTAATGATGTCTAGAATGATGGTTTTCACAATTTGAGCGGCGGCAATGTTTACTTGGTGAGAGAAGGGGGACAGATTTGACCTGAAAGCCATCAAAACAAACAACCAAACAAAGTTGAATTCAGAATCAGTAGAATGGTGGTTGCCAGGGTGTGGGGGCCTAGGAGAAATGGGAAGATGTCGTTCAAGGGGTGCAGACCTCCAGCTATAAGACAAATGAGTTCTGTAAGTCTAATGCACAACATTGGGACTATAGTCAATACGACTGTATCGTACACTCGAATTTGCTAAAGGAGCAAATCTTACGTATTCTCACCACACACACAAAAGATAACTATGTGAGATGATGGATGTGTTAATTAACTTGGTTGCAGTAAACATTTCACAATGTATGTGTATGTCAAAGCATCATGTTGTCCACTTAAATATATACAATTTTGTTTATAAAATATACCTTAAAAACAGATAGAGAATTTTTTTTTTACAAGTGTGTGTGGGAAGGGGGGGGGGGGGAAGGCCTAAGCTACCAAAGCAGTTTTCCTGCCATGACTATGCTTTTTTTCTGCCAAGCATTAAAGTCACTCCCAAAGGTCAAAGGTTAGTTCTGGATAATTTAAAAAAAAAAAAAAAAAAAAAGATTGTGTGTTATACAAAAAGCTAAGAGAAATAAAAATTTTAGTGGAAAGAGACAAAATATTTCATTTTAGAAGAATGATTAACAAACAATGCATAGATGTAGGGCACACACTCTCGAACTGGTTGTTTCCCTATTTAAAATACAGAAGTTTAACTCCACTGCCAATAGACTGTTCCTCCCCTCTGTGGACACTGATATTTTCCAAATGTCAGGGAGAATTTTCTATCTGCTTTAGGATAGCTGTTTTCCACTGGAGGAAAACCTATGTATGTATCTACCTTATAGAAGACACCATCTGTATTTGCCAAATGTTCTGAACAATGCAGGAATCTAGTGCCTTGCTTACATTCCTCCTGGTGACTTGCTATCAATGACCAAATGAGAAGGACGAAGGCTCTTAAATTCTGCAAGGTTGAGGGGTGTGGGAATGACGCAGCTGAGCACAGTGGAATCCTCCATTTGTCAAAGACAGATGACCCAGTTTGTGGGCCTCCCAAGTCCTTTTTTGATTTCCCTGTTCTACCACGTTTTCAGTGCTTTTTTGGAAACTATACCAGATGGTGAGAGGGGTGACTTAAAAAAGAAGAAAAAAGAAAGAAATCGAGGTACTTAATGTTTTTGGCTCTGGTGCTTCTCGGCAAATCTGATTTTAACTTTTGTGTGTAAATGGAAACAAATACATATGTATCAATTAAGTAGTATGGCCATTTAAATCCACTTAAATAGAATAGTTTTCTTAAACTTGCAATAGGCAGAGGTTGGCTTTAACTCAGACGTGGATTTGTGATTGTTATGATAGGGATGCAGGAGGGGATACCCAGCAGAGGAAGAATGGAGGAAAACCCCATGTCATTGTTTGAACTAAATTCCAATTTGGGTGCTGATAAAATTCCCCACTAGGCAGAGAGTAGGGGCTTGGCACTGCAGTGCACTGCAGCTTGACTCAGGATTCAGGCCTGTGTCCATTCTTCTTACCAGCATGTCATGTATCACACAAATGTCTGTTCAATGAAGATGGCCCACATTCTAAGGAAATGCATGAGATCTGTTCCAACAGAACACCTTGATGCCTTTGGCTGGTGTGACAGAATTTTAGGAATGGTAGAAATTTAGTCTTCAGATGAATAAACGAGTGCATAAAGAAGGCCAACTCAAGGGTCACAGTTATCCAGCTCCTTCTCTTCAACTGGAGACCGGAGCCCATGCCTCTGCATCGCCTCTCCAGAGCTGTTGGATTCCCTCATGTTAAAATTTCAGATGTCAAAATCCTGGTAATGCCCTTGATAAGCTGTGATAAGAATTCCATTCTATCTCTGGTCTTGCCCAAACCCACTATGCCAGTCTAATTGTGGGGGAAAAAATATCACACAAATACCCATAGGGAAATTCTGCAAAATACCTGCTAGTAGCCTCCAAACTGCTCAAAGCAAGGTCAATAAAACCAAGAAAGCCTGAAACGCTGTCATAGTTGAAAGGAGCTTGAGGACACATGACAACAAAATGTAACGTGGTGTCCTAGATGGGATGCTGGGATAAAAAGTGGGCACAAAGTAAAAACTAAGGAAATCTCAATAAGGTATAGAGTTTAGTTAATAATAATAATGTTGGTTCATTAATTGCGACACATGTTCCATAATAATGTAAGATGTTAATGATGGATGGAATTGAGTTTGAGGTATGTGGGAACTTTCTGTACTATCTTTACAAGTTTTTCATAAATCTAAAACTATTTTAACATAAAATGTTTTTTTTTAAGTGTATTCATTTATTTTGAAAGAGAGAGAGAGTGTGTGCATGCTGGGTAGAGGCAGACAGGGAGGGATAGAGAACTCCAAGCAGAGTCCATGCTGTCAGTGCAGAGCCCAATGTAGGGCTCAAACTCACAAACTGTGAGATCATGACCTGAGCTGAGATCAAGAGTCAGACACAACCGACTGACCCACCAAGCTGCCCCATAACATAAAATACTTATTAAAAATCATACTGACCTATGACAGGCTTATCCACCTTTTTTATTAAATAAGAATTTCACTCATTAGTTGTCACTGCAGTTATCATTGCCTATTCGCTTCATAGGAAAAGCAAAAGGAAAGCTCTTTTTCAATTTCTAAGATTTCTACAATTTCAGAATTTTTCTGTGAAATAATAACCTAGTATGCCAAGATTCTGAGAATTTTGATTTTTATTTGGTAATGAACTCATGCATTTTAGAGCCAATTCCTGGATGAAGTAGAGAGATAAATTTTCTAACCACAAAGGGTAAATGTTTCCATTCAAGCTGATTCATGTTCACAATATCAATTTTCTGATTAATGAATTCTAATTGCTTGCTAATTTTTTTATGAATTATTTATCTCCAGTGATGGAAATATTCCAAACTACCAAAATGACATAAAATTATATAGAATCAGAGAAAATATATCCCACTTAACTGGTTCATACTAAATAAGAAAGTTCTTAAGCATGCTTTTT
Source organism: Hyaena hyaena (assembly GCF_003009895.1). NCBI lineage: Eukaryota > Metazoa > Chordata > Mammalia > Carnivora > Hyaenidae > Hyaena > Hyaena hyaena. The sequence continues at coordinate 171,340 of NW_024081425.1, read as the reverse complement.
TTAATTAAATGTTTTATTTGAGTTAACTCTAAATTCACATGCAGTTGTAAGAAACGATACAGACAAATCAGGGTTCCCTTCAGGCTCTCCCCCAAGACAGCATCCTGCATAACTAAGAAAATAATACTATCCACCAACCTTATTCCTATTTTACTAATTTTACATGCATGCAGGTGTGTGTATGTGTTTGTGTGCTTATTTCTATTCAATTTTGTCACAGGTGTTGATTCATTTACCTGGCATCACCGTGAGGATGGATGAGTTTTCTGGAGTCCTCTTTGCATTCCTGGATGGGTCTGAAAATAATATTGACAATAACAGATTAGCAGGGGAAAGCGTAGACATTTTATTGAATGTGTACTTGTAAATGGGAGCCCTCAGTAGAGAACGAAGACCTGAAGAAGTGAGTGAATAGAGCAAGAAACTTTTATACCTTTTATTATTTTTTTAATGTTTTAAATGTTTATTTATTTATTTTGAGAGTGGGGCAGAAAGAGGGAGAGTGAATCCCAAACAGGCTCTGCATTATAAGCGTGAACAAGGGAGGGGCAGAGTGAGAGAGAGAGAGAGAGAGAGAGAATCTCAAGCAGGTTCTGTGCTGACAGCGCAGAGCCGGACATTGGGCTCCATCTCACAAAACATGAGATCATGACCTGAGCTGAAATCAAGGGACAGATTCTTAACTGACTGAGCCACCTTGACATCCTACTTTCATACCTTTTAGACCAAGAAATACTACATTGATGAAGAATTGACAAGACAAAGGTGTTTGGGCTAGGGGTAGTAAATGACGAAGAAGAAACTAGGAAGATAAAGGTAGTTTGCACAGATTTCTCAGCCCCAAATACCCAGTCTCTGGTGATTAGAATGTCATCTTTCCTCTTGGTGCAGAAGGGTCATTTTACATGAAAGATTTATCTCCTGCTTTTAGGGAAGAAGGGAACAGGTGGTCAGAATGACCTCCCTGTTTTTGCCATTTTCTCAAACTCCTTCAGCTTAGAATATTCAATATGCCAACATACCATATTTTGGGGGTGGTGTGTCCTGAGCCCCATCACCAGTTGCAATATTTAACAGTGCTCACCACAGTCACATCTGCTTTCTCCCCTCCCTCCCCGTTTCCCAGAAACCACTAATCTGTTTTCCATCTCTTTAATTTTGTCATTCAAGAATGTTTTATAAATGGAATCACATAGTATATAAACTTTTGAGATTGATTTTCTTCCTGTCAGTATAATTCCCTTGAGATAATTTCAGTAATTGTATGTATCACTAGCTTGTTCCTTTTAATTTTTAAGCAATTTTCTGGGTGGCTCGGTTGCTTGAGCATCTGACTCTTGTTTTTGGCTCAAATCATGATCCCAGTGTCATGGGATTGAGCTCCACATCTGGCTCTCATGCTGAGCATGGAGCCTGCTTAAGATTCTCTCTCTCTCTCTCTCTCTCTCTCTCTTTCTCTCTCTGTCTCTCTCTCTATCTCTCTCTCTCTCCCCCACTGTCTCTCCCCTGATCACACTCCCTCTCTCTCAAATAAATAAATAATAAAGAGAGAGCGAGCTAACTCTTATATGAATTATTTATCACTAGTAATGGAAATATTCCAGGCTACCAAAATGATACATATTTTGGTATATATGACATTATATATATAATACATTTTTTAAAAAGTAATTTTCCACAATATGGATGCTTTTTGTTCATCCACCCATTGAAGGATATCTAGGTTGTTTCTAGTCAACCTAGATAATGATAAAATCACTAAAAACATGGGTGTACATGTCTTTGTATGAACATAAGTTCTCATTTCTCTGGAATAAATGTTCAAGAGCACAATTGTTGGGTCACTGTGTAAGAACAGGTCAGCTTTATAAGAAACTGTGAAACCCTTCTTCAGAGTGGCTGTTTTATTTCACATTCCCACCAGCAATAAATGAATGATCTGGTTTCTTTGCATTCTTGCCATCACTCAGTATTATCACTATTTTCTTTTAGTCATTTGGATAGATATGTAGGGATATTTAATGATTATGGTTTTAAATTTGCATTTACTTAATGATTAATAATGTTGAAAGCCTTTTATATGATAACCATCTATATATATTCTTTTATTCATTTTTAATCAAATTCCTGTTTTTTTCTTACTGGTTTGAGAGTTTTTATATACTCTAAATACAAAGCCCTTCTTGAATATTTGGTTTGCATATATTTTCTCCCTGTCTCTCAATTGTCCTTCCATCCCTTTAACAAGGTCTTTCACAGAGAAAAAGTTGTTCTTAAAAAAATGTGTTGAGGTCAACTTTAACAATTTCATGGATCATGTCTTTGGTGACAAGCCTAAGTACTGTTTTCCTAACCCTGGGTTGCAAAGATTTTTTATTACATATATGTATTTTTTAAAAAGTTGTATAGTTTATATTTCAGTCTATGATCCATTCTGAATTAATTTTGTATTAATGTGAAGTTTAGGTTGAGGTTCATATCTTTGCCTGTGGATGTCCAATTGCTTCAGCAACACTTATTGAAAAGACTATCCTTACTTCATTGAGTTGTTCTGTACCTTTGTCAAAAATAAGTTGGAAATATTTGTGAAAGTCTATTTCTGGGATCTCTATGCTCTTTCATTGATCTATGTATTTACTATGATACTGCCTTGATTATTGTCATATAAAAAATTTTCAAAACTTAAAGAATGTAAAATTCCTAATATTTGTCTCAAGTAATATAATATAGATTGTACTTTAAGTACAAAAAAGACAGTTTGCTAGTCCCTCCTATTTACCACTACGCTGGTATTGGTTGATTATGGACAAAAAGGAATGAAGAAATCATTTAAATTTTAGAGGAGTATAATTGGCAGAACTCTTCCTCTACTTGGAAAAGGATTGAGAGTCCTGACAACTTCAGAATCTTTTCCCCATTGTTGCCCATATTTTTGATGCTTTTATTTATATTCTTCATTTTTACAGATGAGGAAATTGCAGTTCGTTGACAGGTGGTAGGACTAATGTCATGATTGGAAGGTAGTTAGCTCGGTCTCAAACTTCATAATTTTATCCACTCTATGATACTGTTTCTGATATTTTGGTCTTCAGTGTCACTCAAGCCAATAACTCTCACCTCCACCTGAAAGATTCTTGGAAGTCTAGATTAGGGTTCCTGATTTTGGCCCAAATGAACCGTCAGGTAGAAAGTGGTTTTATTAATTTAGTCATAAAATATTAATTATTGAGTATCAACACAGGCCTGGCCTGGCCCTAATGGAATATATAATTTGTCAGGGAGGCAGACAATAAACAAACAAACAAACTTATATATACATATGACAGATATAGAAACTATGTGTTTATATATAATAAAATAATATTTATATAGTAAAATATATTTGATAAAAACAAAATTTTTAGTGGCACCTGCGTGGCTCATTTGGTTAAATGTGTGACTCTTGATTTTGGCTCAGGTCATGATCTCTTGGTTCCTAAGATCAAACCCTACATCAGGCTCTATGCTCACAGAACATAGCCTACTTGAAATCCGTCTCTTCTCTCTCTCTCCATCTGTCCCTCAACCACTTGCTTTCTTTTAAAACTAAATAAATATTATCAAAAGTTTATTTACATTGTTAAAATATGTAATAAAATATAAAATTTTCAATAAAATAAATTTATATATAATAAAGTATATAATATGTAATATAGGGAAGGAAGTTCTCTACTCTTCAAGTTCTTCCAGCTAGACTAAGAATTAAATTTACATGAAACAGATTAACAGGAATAAAAAACAGAGTTGTATTACATGCTCATGGAGGCCCAATAGTGAAATTGAGACCTGAAGAAATTACAACGTCAGGTTTTTTATATATATATATAAACAATATATTTGTGAGTAATTGACAAGATAAAGAAAACAGATGTTTTGGAGCTAAATTAGTAAGGAATTCTATGTGGAATTTGGGTTGGGGTAGGGGATTAGTAAGAAAATAACAGAGCTATTAAAATAGGCTTCTCAGCTCTAAATTTCCTATCTCTGGTGATAAAGATGTCTTTTTGCTTCTTAATACAGGGATGGTATTTTTTTCAAATGAGAGATTTGTTTTGTGTTTTCAGGGGGACAGAGAAGGGTATGAGTGTCCTTGAAACTTCTCCTTCCCAATTAGCTTCATACAAAGTAATTAATATGCCATTATGATACACTTTGGGTGGCCTATGCTAAATGCCCTAACCACAATTCTAAAAACCAAAGGACTGAAAACCAAAGATAAGTTTATAACTTATTTGATGACTAAAGCTGCCTTGAACTGACTATAGTCTTTATTTTTCTCACTTGAAATTAATATTAATGAATTTCATTATGGGATTGTGGCCCAGATTAGGGGGAATAGGCTATTACATAATATGTAGTAAATGTCCCATACTATCTTTTTAAATTTTAAAGATCGTATTATTTTGGAGGCCCATTTGTTCTAGACGGTTTTGGATAAGAAAATATAAACCTGTATTATTAAATTGGTTGGAAGAGGAGCTGTAATGAAAACTAGAGCGTCCGGTGTCTACTGTGTCCTATAGCACTTGCAGGGCTGTGCTTCTATAGTTTCACCCTGTGAGGGCTCTGATGTGTTTTCTTTCTTTCTTTCTTTCTTTTTTAATGTTTTATTTATTTCTAGGAGAGAGAGAGAGATAGCGTGAGCAGGGGAGGGCCAGAGAGAGAGGGAGTCACAGACTGAAACAGGCTCCAGGCTCTGAGCTGGCAGTCAGCACAGAGCCCGACGCGGGGCTCTACCCCAAGAACCGCGAGATCATGACCTAAGCGAAAGTCGGACGCTTAACCGACTAAGCCACCCAGGCGCCCCTCTGATGCGTTTTCTAAAGGCATGAGCTCTGTAAGCTGGGGCTTGATGTCTTGCTGTCGATGGTGTTGCTGGGCAAACCTGGGAGTCTCTGGACCCTGAGGTCTTGACCCAGCTAGACCTAAAGGAGTTGCTGAGGGTGCTGAGGGTATTTGGTGTTGTCATGAGAATGAATTCAAGGACAGACATGCAGCACAGCAGAAAAGCAACACAGGTGAGAAAGTTCATTAAAGCAAGAAGTATACTCTAGAGATATGAGAGCAGGTGAGCTTGAGAGAGAGAATGAGACAGAGACAGAGAGCTGTGTGCCCTGAGGGTTGGGTTTCTGGCTCCTGTGTTAATAACCCCTTCCTGCAAGTGGTACTTTAGCAGCGCCTTTCAGAACTGACAGCCCTGTGCTAAAGTGTGTTAATTCTTTCTCACCAACTTTCCACTTGACCTTGGAAAAAAGCCTTTCTGAATACCCAACATTTGACAGAAACTTTGTAAATACATATATTTTTATTTTAGCCTTGCCATGCAGACTGTGAGAAATAAGCCCACTGTCCCATACAAAGGAGGGACACAGAGACTTGGAGCACAGTGAAGAAAGGCTTTAATTGGTGTTCTTGCAAGACTGGATGTCTGATGGACAGGCACACTCTGGGAGGTTGCAGCAGGCAATTTATCTCCTCGTGTGAAGTCCCTCCCTGATTCCTCCTTGGCTGAATAATACAGAGGTTACAGCCTTACCCAGAAGTCTTCGATACCCATAGAAGGCCAAAAAGTAGTCTGATTGCAACGAATATACATTCATTGAGATGATGTAGAAACTTCAGTTCTTTGGTGCATGTTTATTGCAAAGCCCGTGAAAACTAAGCCCATGAAATGGAGAGGGGAAGAAGAACCAGGGAGTGAAGTGTTTAAGGATTTGGGTCTCCATTGTGGGGGCGGGGGGAGCTTCGAATATATTTCCAATGGGTTGTAAACTTATTATTACTAGACAGCATATTTGGTATTTATTTGGTATTTGTGAAAATGAATCCTCTCACTTACTTCTCACAAAGACTTTGTTTCTTCTGACAGAACTTAAAAGCATAAGCAATAAAAATAGGGGCACCTGGGTGTCTAAGTCAGTTGAGTATCTGAGTTTGATTTTGGCTCAGGTCATGATCCCATGGTCATGAGATGGAGTCCTGCATTAAGCTACATTCTAAGCATGGAACTGGTGTAAGATTTGCTCTCTCCAGGGGCACCTGGGTGGCTTAGTCTGTTGAGCATCTGACTGACTTCGGCTCAGGTCATGATCTTACAGCTCGAGAGTCTGAGACCCACACTGGGCTCACTGCTGTCAGCCTGTCAGTGTAGAGCCCACTTTGGATCCTCTGGCCCCTCTCTCTGTCCCTCCCCCACTTGTGCTTTCCCCAAAATAAAGAAAATCTTTAAGAAAAGATTCTGTCTCTTCCTCTGCCCCCTCCCTCCCTCTCTCTCTCTAAAATAATAACAAATTAATAAAAAATAAATATAAAAACAAACCAAAGCAAAACAAAATAAAAATCCCCTGAGTGTATTTGTTTTCTGGGGCTACCATAACAGAGCACTACAGACTGGGTGGCTTAAACAACAGAAATTTATTTTCTAATCACTCTGCAGGCTTGAAATCCAAGATCAAAATGTCAGCAGGGTTGGTTTCTTCTAAAACCTCACTTCTTGGCTTGTAGATAGCCTAGGCTCATATTCACAGGGTATTCTTCCTCTGTGAGTCTGTGTCTCCTCTTTCTTATGGACAGCATTCACACTTAATTAGGGTCCACCCAAATGACTTCGTGTAACCTTGAAGGGATTAATTGTCCACCAAAATGAGCAGGGAATAAACGTTATCTAAACTTTAGCAGAACCTCCTAAAACAATATAGGTTCCATTGACTCCCACAGAGAGTTTCCTGCTGGGGAAAGACTGAGTGTACGTAACAACTGTAATACTAATTCAGTTGCCATAAACCACACCATCTCTGGGAGCTTTCATTGAAAACAGAAACTGTTCATCCTCATTAGCATCAAAATGCCCAGTTGAACCTCTCACACTTTCCCACTGAAGCCTTTAACCCCTTTCCTATCTCCTGTTAAGTTGGTATATAAACCTTTACCCCTGTCTATTCAGGGGTTACTAATTTCTGAGTTCATGGTATGAAAAAACTTTGTCTCTTCTCCTATTAATTTGTCTATTTTCAGTTAATGCCCAGGTCCCCAGCCACTGAGCCTAAGAAACATCTTTCCTCCCAACAGCCTTAATTACCTTTTTTTGTTTTGTTTTGCTTATTTTTGAGAGAGAGAGAGAGAGAGAGAGTGAGCAGGGGAGGGTCAGAGAGAGAGACACAGAATCTGAAACAGGCTCCAGGCTCTGAGCTAGCTGCCAGCACAGAGCCCGACGCGGTGCTTGAACCCACAAACCATGAGATCATGACCTGAACCGAAGTCGGATGCTTAACCAGCTGAGCCAACCAGGTGCCCCCAGCCTTAGCTACCTTTTAAAGGTGCTGGCTCCAAACATAGTCACCTTCTGAAAGGCTTGGAATTAGGACTTCAGCAGATGAATTTGGGGGCAAAATTCAGCCCACAACACTCAGCTATGGATTTCTCCAAATCACCCTCTTCTCTCATGCTAGGGAATTACTCTTAGACAAAGTTTACACATAGCATTTCTCCTCTTTTTTTTTTTTTTTAACATAATCTCCATGCCCAACATGGGGCTTGAACTCACAGAACCCTGAGATCAAGAGTCACATGCTCTACCAACTGAGCCAGCCAGGTGTCCCTCATTTCTCCTCTTAGTAGATCACAAACTTTTGTGAGAAAAGTCCTCTTAGGAGCCCAACTTATTTACCCCTTGGACATGACCAGATGTGTCTTACTCTTGCAATGAAGATGCTTAGAATTGAGTTTGATGTTGGAAAGCCTGCTGTAATCTGCAAAGTACTTATTATAAAGCAAATGTGCAAAATATGAAGTCAGAAAACTATTCCCTGATGGCTAATAATTTAGGCCAACATTCTCTATTCTGCTTTGTCTATCTGGATAGAGAGTTGCCCAAAGGATGAATTTGAATGTTCATCCTAGGCTTTGAACTTCACCTGATGAATAGTTGAACAGAAATAGAAGATCTTACTACAAGGTGTTAAGAGAGGACTATACTATTTATAATCCTCTAAAACCAGAATAAAATAAATTAATTCATGACCTAGAAGGAGCAATTTTTTTCAGTTTCAGACCCCATTTACTTCACATAGCAACCAAATTACCAGTAAAGGACTGATTGGATTTCCAGTCACAAAAGCTTGAAGGGAATCTACTGGAAACTGACTATTCTCCTTAATCAGCCTATTTCTTGCCCTGTCCTCCTCTGTCTTGGGGCTGATGAAATAAGGTGTATTCCTTGGCATTTGCTGATATTTGGTCATGGAAGTCAAGCTTTAGGAAGCCGGCTATAATAAATCACCACAGATTTGCATATTATAAGGCCTTTAATATACAGACATTTCTTGGATGAAAACAAAGTCTCAAGTGTGTATTGATGGATTCATTTTAAACACATTAACTTTGTCATTTTAAGGATATTATTTTCAGTTAGTGTTTAGTGTTACATACACTGCTATATAATTTATTCACATGTAAAATCGAATTGCAAAACTCTAAAACATGGTGCAAAAATCTGAAATTTTCCTGTTAAAGCTGAAACAAAATGGAGGAAATATTTCTAGAACTACTGATACCCTGATAAAAGGTATCATGATATCCTGATAAAAGAACATAAAAATGTTGAAAACACATGGAAATAAATCTGCTCATACAGTATGCACACAGATATTAAGATTCCATCCATGATAACATCCATGTTAGTTATCATTTCTTTATTTATGTATCCATTTCAAGAAGTGATTATTTAGTGCCTACTTTTATTTAAAAATTTCTAATGTTTTTTTATTTATTTCTGAGAGAGTAAGAGAAAGAAGCATGAGCAGGGGAGGGTCAGAGAGAGAGGGAGATACAGAATCTGAAACAGTCTCCAGGCTCTGAGCTGGCTATCAGCACACAGCCCGACACAGGACTCGAACCCACGAACCATGAGAAAATGACCTGAGCTGAAGTCAGATGCTTAATCAACTAAGCCACCCAGGTGCCCCAAGTGCCTACTTTTTGTTAGACATGGTGCTAGGCACTAAAATATGTGAAAATGACATGAGTTCTATTTCTAACCATGTAAATAATTAATTGAGATAATCAGACAGTGAAGAAGTATATATATTGGGGCACCTGGGTGACTCAGACAGTTAAGTGTCCAACTTCTGGTTTCAGCCCAGGTCATGATCTCATGGTTTGTGAGTGTGAACCCTGCATCAGACTCTACACCAACAGTGCAAAACCTGCTTGGGATTCTCTTTCTCTCCCTTTCTCTACCCCTTCTTTATATATATATATATATTGCTTAGAAAAATATGTTGGTAAACAAAAAAAGGCCTGGAATAGCATATCTCAAAATGCTCTTGGTAGGTAGTTACCTTTGTTGGATTACAATAGTTACTTTTATATTTGCCTTTTTCTATATTTTTCAAGTTTTCTGGAACTTGAAATTTAATATGTTCAATTTAATGATTTAGTGAGGAGAAAGATGTATTGTAAACAAAAGTAAAACTGTCTCACATCAAACTAAAGGGTATGATAATGGCTACTAGAGGTGCCCCAGATCTGTTACACTTCTCTTTCTTAGTAAGAAAACCACTTATTTTTAGCTGGGCATTAAAGCTCAGAATAAATATTTCATTTCCCAGTTGTCCTTGTAGCAACTGGTCATGTGACCAAATTCTGGCCAATGAGATATACATAAAAGTATTATATACAGCTCCCAGGAAAATTCTGAGATCTTCTAATATTAATGATAGTAACTGTTTAGGAAACCAGAAGAGATTCTGAAGAAAAAAGAAGAAATGATTAAAAGAAAATTGTTTAAACTACAGCATTTTCTGTGATATGAATACCTGGAGAATCTGAAAAAGTGTTAAGATTTGTGCATGTAAAACAAAATTTCTGTACATGCATTTCCCATGGTTTTTTCTTTGTTAAATAAAGGCAAAGTCCTCCAGTAGTATTTTGTTTGTAATAACTAATGTGAAAAGAAGGCATGCTTCATCATGGTAGTTGATTCATACAATCTCAGGCCTATTTCGGAGGAAGGTTGGACTTGTACTGAGAGTTCTTCCCATGTCCTGATTGCTAAAAACAATGGTGTAGGTCACAGGAATTCTACAGATACTTTCAGCTGCAAATTCCCGAAATGTTCACTCAAAGTGGTTTAATCACTAAGAGCACATATTACACCATATAACAAAAGGTCTGGAAGTACATGGTTCCAAGGTAGGTTAAATCAGTCACTCAAAAGAATGATTTCTAGCTCAAAATGTTGAGCTTTTCCTTCATACTCTTACAATGGATGCAGCTGACTCTAGCATCAGGGCCTCACATGACAGTGCTCTATAGCAAGGATAGAAACACTGTCCCAGGAAGCCCCACCACATTTCCCTTTAAATTCATCTGGCAGAGATACTTGTGGTTAAAGGAATCATTGGCAAATGGTAGAGATGTTTGGATTAGCTCAGGCAAACCTGTGCTCTTCCTTAGGGACTGGGCAAGTGTCTAAAATTATGTGGATGCCCCAAATCTTTAAACAATGAGGTTAGATTAGCCATAAAATGATCTAGCTATGGGACCTGCAAGTACTAGTTCTTTTACACTGAAGACTGATATAAAGTACAAACCTAGGCTCACTAAAGCTTCTCTCCAGTCTATGTAGATATTTTGCATGTATAATAGTTAAAAAAAGCCTTTTTTCTAAGACAAGAAAGAATATCATACACACATGTATAGACAACATATATATCATACAATGAATGTAAATAAATTATTGCATGCTATATAAAATATACATGAGCATGATGGAAATTTAAAGAACAACAATTACTCTGTAAGAGTACTGACGATTTCTATGGTACCCATTTACATAATGGAAAACAAAATCACAAAGCCTTTTAGGTAGACCTTTTTGCAAATCCCTGCAATAAACTTGTCCTTCCTCTAAATGTTAATGCTTTATTTCTCTTTCTGGAATGGACAAATAACTCACACAAAATGTTCAGCTGAGTGACCTTTTATGGGTGTTATCCCTGTCATGGCCTAAGTCTGTCCCTTCTGGGAGTGAGTAAAGAAGTAATGCAATGAAGAATGCTGGTCTGAGTTTGCACTTTTCCCTAAGTGCTCAATTCCAACAGAAAGCCCTGAGTGTTAGGAACAACTCTTCCAAGCGTTCTACAATAACAAAGACAAAGATATCTACAAAAACAGTTGTTAAGGACCAACATGTTACAAAGGTTTTTCAATCAATATAAAATAGTGCATGGTTTTATTAGGATTCACTTGACAAATTTATTTATTTTTATTAAAAAATTTTTTTAACATTTATTTATTGTTGAGAGACACAGAGAGACGAGGAGCGGAGGGGCAGAGAGAGAGGGAGACACAGAATCCAAAACAGGCTCCAGGCTCTGAGCTAGCTGTCAGCACAGAGCCCGAAGTGGGGCTGGAACCCACTAACCGTGAGATCATGACCTGAGCCGAAGTCGGACTCTTAACCAACTGAGCCACCCAGGAGTCCCTGACAGATTTATTTTTTAACTGAGGTATTGTTGACACACAATGTTACATTAGTTTCAGATGTACAACAAGTGATTGGTTGTTGTATACTATATAACATTATATTTTGGTTGTATGTAAGCTATATGATTTACTATGCTCCCCACAAATGTAACTACCATCTGTCACTACAGTCCCACTGACTATATTCTCTATACTCTACCTTTTATCTCCATGACATATTCATTTCATACCTGGAAGGCTCAACCTCCGACTCCTCTTCTCCCACTTGCCTATCTTCCCACCCCACCCCCTGACAACCACCACTTTGTTTTCTGTATTTATGTGTCTGATTTTGTTTTTTATTTGTTTGTTCATTTTTTAGATTCTACATATAAGTGAAATCATATGGTATTTTTCTTGCTCTAATTTATTTTACTTAACATTATACTCTCTAGATCCATCTATGTTGTTGCCAATGGCAAGGTCTCATCTTTTTTATGACTGAATCATATTCCATTACATAGATATATCTCTGGGTTTTTTTTATCTACTCATCTATCCATGGACGCTTGTGCTGCTTCCATAACTTGGTTGTTGTAAATAATGTTATAATGAAAGAATTTATAAATTCATAAACTCTTATATTTGAAAAATGTCCTATAAATAATCTACTTAATCTCCTTAACTTACAAATTCATAAATGGAGGAGCTGAGATCTCAAAAATTTATCAAGGCCACACTTCTTTTGGGTAGAAGAGCCAAAAACAAAAATAAAACAAAACAAAACAAAACCCATCCATGACTTCTCGTTACTAATTTAGTGTTTTTTCTCTAGTTTGTTTTGTTATTCCAATCATTGTAATAATTTTGTTCATTCACATTAACAGTGATAAAATTAAAGATAATACTGAAATGTAAAACACTGTTACATTAAAAATGAAGCTCATGCTTTGTTTTCAGGGAAGGGAAACCACATGGGGCACCTGGGTGGCTTAGTTAGTTAAGCATCTGGCTCTTGATTTTGGCTCAGGTTGTGATTTCACCGTTTGTGGGTTTAAGACCCCATGTTGGGCTCTGCTTTGATAGTGCAGAGCCTGCTCAGGATTCTATCTTTCTCCCTTGCTCTGTGCCCCTCCCCACTCTCTCTCTCTCTCTCTTCAAAATAAATAAACTTTTAAAAAAAGAAGCTATAAATAATGATTAGAACAAGAAAACTGTATTTTAGGTAGTAAGAGTTCTGTCCCAATTCTGATTAGGAGGAATGTTTCCCTACACTATTAAGCAATTATCCAACACCAGCTGGATGTGCTATTCAATTAAATTCTTCCCCTATTACCTGGAGATGGCATCAGGTTCCACAGATAAGGGCTCTGTTTCTACTCCCAACCCCACTTCGTAGGCTAGTCGCAAGCCTAGGCTATCACCTGTGCTCTGACCAGACTGACTATAGATTGGAGTTTCCAATCACCCCCTCCACAGTCTTGATTAGTTTGGTAGAATGGCTCACAGAACCTGGAGAAACATTTTACTTAGTAGATTACCAGTTTATTATAAAAAGGATACAATTCAGAAAAAGCCAGATGAAAGAGATACAGAGGCCAAGGTACCGAGAAAGGGCTTGGAGCTTCCATCCCCTCTCTGAGGGTGCTACTATTGCTGAATCTCCATCTATTCACCAACCCAGAAGTTCCCTGAACCCCATCTTTTTGGATTTTTATGCAGGCTTGATTCAATCATTCACAATTAATTCTACCTCCTTGTGGATATTAATGATGACAGAGTGGTTTTAGCAGCATCAAGCTTCATATCCTCCCCCAAAAGTTCAAAGTATGGAAGAAGGAAGAGGATTCTTATGAGAGGTTTCCAAAAACTTTCTCTTCAAGCACCATGGACCAGCACTGGTCACACACCTTGGTGGTAAAGATTGTGAGAAAGCAAATACATGGGTGGTGGGCCCTGGCAATAAGGAGGAGGAAGAGAAGAAATAGCCTTTTGCAGGTAGAACTGTATCACTAGCTCTTGGTTCATAACACATTACTGCAAAACGTAGTGGCATAAAACTGTACTATTTATAGAGAATTTTCTGATGAAATTAGATGTGGTATATAAGAAAATGAGAAGGGTTAAAAGTGATGTCAAAAGAGTCAATGTACAAGTGGAAGAATTAAGCTGCTGTTGACTGAAATGGAGAACACTATGGTTAGGGTGTATAGGCTTGAGGGAAGATTCGTTTGGGATATGTGCAATTTGAGATGTCTATTAAACTGTTTAGTAGGCAATTGGATGTTTGAATATTTGAATCTGGAGTTCAGAATGGACATCAGAGATGAAGATATAATTGTGGGGGGTCTTCAAAATACAGAACACATATCAAACCAATTACTGGATATAAAAGAGTGTCGAAAGAGAGAAGACTAAAGATTGAACCTTGAGCCAAAACCTCAGTTGGTGGTTGAATAGAGAATTGCCACACTGACTGAGAAAGTGTGGCCAGAGATCAAAGAGAAATCCAAGAGAGTGCAGCCTAGGAAGCCCAGAGGAGAAAGAGTTTCCAGAAGAAGTGAATGACCATCTCTGCCAGATGTTGTTAAGAAAGTTAGATGTGAGTTGAGAATGGATCACAGGATTCATCAACTGGGAGGTCATTGACAACCACCTTTTAAGTGGAATGCTGGGAACACAAGCTGGATTGGACTCAGTTGACGATAGGATGAGGGGCTCAGAAAAAGTGACTCTGGGAAGGAGTTTTGGTGTAAAATTGAACAGAGAAATGTGTCAGTAGATAGATGAAAAAATAAAGTCAGCAGGTTTTCTGGTTTTTGTTTCTTTGTTTGTTTATATGTTAGGGAGGAGGCATGAAAACCCAGTTACACTGACAGAATGACGCTGGGGAGAGGGGTATATTGATTACATTGGAGAAAGAGACAGGAGAAAACTGCCATGGTGGTGCAGTGATATCCCTGAATTGATAAGTTGAAAGAGAATGCAGGATCTAGTGCTCAGGGTAAGAACTGACCAGTTGCTGGGGTATTTCATCTCTATAATAGGTGGGAAGGCAGCCATTTCATCTCAGGAATAGGAAGGAAGGCAAAATATATGGGCAGAAAGGGCTGGCATGGGTGATGGATTGGCAAAAGGAGTTCACAAAAATTTTCTTCTGATTGCTCTTAAGTTCTGTCTGATAGGGTTTTTTAATTTTTTTTAATTTTTTATTTTTTACAAATAGTTTATTGTCAAGTCGGTTTCCATATAACACCCAGTGCTCATTCCCACAAGTGCCCTCCTCCATGTCCGTCTCCCCCCTTCCCCCCCACACCCATCAGTCCTCAGTTTGTTCTCAGCATTCAAGAGTCTATCATGGTTTGCCTCTCCCCCTTTCCCCCACCATTTCCCCCCTTCTTCTCCCCCATGGTCCTCCGTTAAGTTCCTCCTAATTGCACTTTAAAATATGTTATCAGGGAACAGTAATTAGGGTATTATTAGGATATAAGCCTTCTTCCACTTGTAATGTGAATTGTAGATCACCATGAAGAGTGTTTTCCAGTCCCTCCTCAAAGAAGAATTTTCACTTAATTTTACTGACACATCTGTGACTTACTCCTGGAGCTCTCTTTTCTTTACCAGACAATAATAAAAAGGCCGTCCTGCAATTTGAGTATTACTTCCCAACATTTCCAATTATTACCTTTATTCTATTTGCATTTTTACTGTTACCTTTTGTACTTCAAACAGAAAGAAGACATTCTACATTATCTCTATATAAACTGTGTCTCAACAGTTTTGATTTTAATGCACCAATACTTACAGAAGGTAATTGCATTCTTTTAATTGATATGAAGAATATAATTGTTGTATCCTTGAAAGAGAATAAAATTAATGTTCAATAATAATAGCAGCAATAATAAGAACTAGCATTAATTAACTACTTACATACTGCTAAACACTTTTTTATATAATTATATAAATTATATAATCCTTATAGTAAGTCTATAAGTTAGGTGCTATTACAATACCCATTATTTAGATTAGGGTACTTGACATTTTAAAAGGTTAAATAACTTGTCCAGGGTCATACTTACTAAGTCAAAGAGCTAGGATTTGAACATTGGTATTTTGACGACTCTTTATAACCATATGAGCCCAGGAGGTGCCCTAAGGGAAGAACTCCACCCTTCCAAAATGGTACAATCTAAGTGGGTTCCTTGTGGTAATGGTACTGGCAGAACTCTATGTGTGTGTGTGTGTGTGTGTGTGTGTGTGTGTGTGCACTTATATTTGTTAAATATAGGTTAATATGTTCTCATATTTAGTTTCTGTTTATTTATAAGTGCATTTTCAATGGTTTGGAAAACATTCTCTCCTTTTGTTTTACATTTTGTACTTTTTTTTTTTTTAACACAGCTTGCTTGCAACTGGTTCTCACAACTTTAGAGGAGCCACTTATGTAAACATTTTTATTCAACTTTCCAAGCATTTATTTAGCTGTTACAGAAAGAAATCCCATTCCTATCATTCAGGGTTCTCCAGAGAAATAGAACCAATAGAAGATTCAATAGGAAATTTAGATAGATGATAGATGATAGATGGATAGATAGAGAGAGAGACAGAGAGAGAGAGAGAATTTTTGCTCTTAAGACCTTCAACTGGGGGCACCTGGGTGGCTCAGTTGGTTAAACATCCGACTTCAGCTCAGGTCACTATCTCATGGTTTGTGGGTTCGAGCCCCACGTCGGGCTCTGTGCTGACAGCTCAGAGCCTGGAGCCTGCTTCAGATTCTGTGTCTCCCTCTCGCTCTGCCCCTCCCTTGCTCATCCTCTGTCTCTGTCTCTCTCTCAAAAATAAATATAAATATTAAAATTTTTAAAAATACCTTCAACAAATTGGATGATACACACCACAGTATCGAGAGTATTCTTCGTTACCTAAAGTTAACTGATCGCTCATTCAAGTTTCTCACATAATGGTAACGTAAGCGTGTGTGCATGTGTATGTATTGATAAGGAATGTGAGATAATATTATTAGTTCTCTTATGTTTTGTTTAAAGCCAGCCTTACTGTATAGCACTTATGATGTTCCTTTATTAGTACCATCTACACTGTTAATCTGCCTCCAACCTCAAACATCTGCCTAGACTCCTATTTTTTGCTTGTTTACTTGTTTGTTCTGCTTGGATTTTCTGCTTAGCATCACTTCCTGACTACATGGACCAAGACTTAGCTGTGACCCCAAACTATTGACTGCAAACTTGTCCCCAAGCATCTCTTGACTTCTAATCCTATTCTAGTATGGACACCTCCACAAGTCTTTGCTTTTCAGGATGTATGTCCTTGCCTATCATCTATCTGAATATCATTCCCAGTGTTGGCCTGATTTCTAAGTTGTCCTCTTGATACTGTCATTTGGATGACTCACAACCCAGTGCATATTTCCCTTGTGTGACATTAGTGCTGGTCACCATGACTGTATTAATTCTCTTAGGCAATTAGATTATAAATTCCTGTTTTAGGTATCAGTACATCTTCTAGAATATTTTGTACATTGTAGACATCCATTATTTATTTGTTTAATTGAAACTGCAATAAAAAGAATAGCTTTATAAGAAGATATTGCTTGCCTTTTAAATTCTGTGATATATGGAATATGTATGCAATATACCTGTCAGTTAAATTTTGCCTAATTAGTCCCTATAGTTAACGGCATCAGGGAATCCTTCCTGAAACTCTCATACATTAGTCAAGAATGTAATGTATGTTGAACCACTATATTATACACCTGAAACGAATTTAACACTATATGTCAAGTATACTGGAATTAAAATAAAATTTAAAAAAGAATGTAATCTATAGTACTTGACCATTAATACACAATACTAAAATTGATTGAATATCTATGGTGTGATGGATAATCTACTGAATGCTAGGAGTTTAAGAGAAAAAAATACATAGTCTCTGTAAAAAAACTTAATGTGTGATGGAAGAAACAGATAAGCAGAGAAACAAATATAACACAACGTGATAATGTGATTGAACTAAGCACCTCATGCTATATGGGAGAGAGTATGGGTACCTTATCCAGTTATTAATACCTATACCAAGTCTTAATGAGAATTAGACTTTATACGATAAAACTTGGAGGGAAGGACCTTCCAAGTAGGGGGAGAAAACAGCACAAAAAATGTTCAAAGGAATAAGGAACCTGACATTCTTAGGGTATGGAAATGATTCAGTATGGTTGTAATGTAGGGAGAAGGAGAAAAGTAAAGAGGGATGAACAATTCAAATTATGTGTGATCTTGTGTACCCTGCCACAGAATTTAGAATTTATTCTAAAAAAATAGGCACTGAGTGAATTTAATTGTAGGTCAACATGACCAGACTTACATTTAAGAGATGTTTCCTCTGGGGTAAGTGAGGAGTATAGATTGAAGAGGGAGACTGGAAATATATATGATAAGAGTTCAAAGAAACATTATAGCAATGGAAAGGGAGAAAGAGAGGTAGATGAACTGAAGACTAGAAAGATAGTAGAATTGATTTGACTTGGAGACCTATGAAGTATGATGGAGAAGGATAAGTCACTGAAGAATTTGAAGTATCTGGCTTGTGGAACCTGGAGGCTGTTGTGCCAAGTTATTCACCGAGATAGTAATTCAGAAATAGAAGAATGTCTAGGTATGTATTGTGAGGGTAAATGAAGAAAAATGGGTCTGAGGAGAGAGGGGTAAGAAGGGAAGAGGTAGTGCTGATCTTATAAGACATGTGGCTTTGTCTGGGCCTTGAGATTAGAGGGGAGCAAGATTTGCCATCCCCCAAATGTGTCTCTTTGGCATGTGGATTGTTTTAGGCTGATTTCTTTTTTATGTTTTATTTATTTCAGAGAGAAAGAGAGAGAGAGAGAGGGAGAGAGAGCATGAGCAGGGGAGAGTCAGAGAGAGAGGGAGACACAGAATCTGAAACAGACTCCAGGCTCTGAGCTGGCTGTCAGCACAGAGCCCTATGTGGGGCTCAAACGCACAAACCATGAGATCATGACTTGAGCCGAAGTTGGACGCTTAACCGACTGAGCCACCCAGGTGCCTTTAGGCTGATTATTTTTAAGAAACAGAAGGCTCAGAAAGAACCTCTGACCTTTCCGCTAACTGCCTAATGGAGGACTTGCTCTGGGAAGTGAGCTACCACCATAGATAACTATAGTATACTGTAAATGAGGGGTGGTAGACAAGGAGGAACTTAGCAAAATCTGTTTGTTAAAATTCCTCTCTATATTCCATTATTTCTGTATGGCCCAGTAAATATATGATTACCAAACATTCACTCTTTTTCCTCCGTCTGTGAATTGTCTTCCTTTCCTTTGAAGTCTTAGACCTTTACACTGTTCTCCTTAGCTCAGAATGGCATGTAGGCCTCAATGGCCTGAATGCTCATGGGCCTCATAGTCCTATGGAGTCTCCAGTTATACATACTTAAATTTGATTTTCTCCTATTAATTGGTCTCATGTCAATTTATTTTTTTAGACCAGCTAAAAGAACCTCAACAGAGAGGAGAAAAAACTCCCCCCCACCAACAAGATTAAAAGAGATGTGCATTTATGTGTAGGGCACCAACACATAAAGGGTGATAAAGTTTTTGGCTCAGGTGAGAGCCCAAAGAATAGTGTACTTAATGAAGTTGATAAGGAACTGAAGATACAACCCCAAGGAACCTCCACAATTCCATGAATTTTACTGTTTTATAATAAGGTTTAAGAAGAGTCTGGTATTCTAGGTAAGGGAGAAATAAGCTGTGTCAAAGAAAAAAAATTGTAAACAGTTCTTCTCTGGGTATCATCATTCTGGTAAAATGGATGTCTGGCATCTACTTGATCTGGATATTAATATATACAAGTCTCAGGGGAAGTTCATTTACTTGGATAAAGGAAATAAAATAATAAATTGAAACCAAGTGACTGTACACAACTGAAGAAGAAGCCACATATAATTTACTGTAGACTTAAGTATAAAATACACACAAAAGCCATCATTTTTATACAGTGTATTTGTTAGTAATCCTCAACACTCCATCTTCTCTCTTTGCCCTTTCATCCCCTAACACATACACATAGAGGATCACATAGACATAGGTGACACACTCTCAGCTAAATTTGGCTATGAGACAGATCTATCCTGATCAAGCTTGTATCTTTTCATTTTTTTTAAATTAATGTTTATTTGTTTTTGAGAGAGAGAGAGAAAGGACATGTGAGCAGGGGAGGGGCAGAGAGAGAGGGAGACACAGAATCTGAAGCAGGCTCCAGGCTCTGAGCTGTCAGCACAGAGCCCGATGCTGGGCTTGAACTCACGAAGCACAAGACCATGAGCTGAGCTAAAGTCAGCCATTTAATTGACACCAACATGGCACCCCTCGTTTTAATTTTTTTTATGTTTATATCTTCTTAGATATTATTAGACTTTCATTATCTGTTTTACAAATCCTGTTCTACTGAATCTCAATGTATTACATGTCACATTCTTAACATAGAATCACTGGGAGAAATTTCTCAGTATTTCTATTCAGATTGAATATTTCAGGTACCTCTCCTCATATCTTTCTAGAAACCTTGCACTGCTCTTCCTGCTTCCATAGAGCTACATCATTTGGTCTTTCAAGAGTTTGTCCCTACACTGGCTCTCTTTTGCCTCTTTATTTCCCCAGGGAAAGCCTGTCTTTTTTTTTCTTTTCTTTTCTCTTCTCTTTTTTCTTTTCTTTTCTCTTCTTTTCTTTTTTAATAACAGCTCTTTACTGTGCTTCCACAGAGAAAAGAAGTATTTTCTCTTTCTTCTATTTATGGGGAAATATTTCCAGAATAAGACTGATCTAAAATTGGCTTCCTAGTTGCATATTTCACTGATAAAAAGACTTTCCTTTATAATACCATTAAACGTTGCCACCAGATGAAGCATGGTGTTTACTACTTACACATGCATTTAATCTTGTCTCTCTTTCTTGTAGGACACTATTGCCTTTATAGCTAGGGGAACCCAATGCCATGGGGGTGTGGCGGGTATGGGAGGTGCTACTCATTATTGGGAATTGATATAGATCCAGGCAGACAGATGATCCCGTAGAAAGCATGACTGAATCACTCAGAAGGTACAACCTAAAGGGAGTCGTGCTTCTGGGAATGTTGCTCCACTGCTTACTGAGTTCCAGCTTGAACAGAGGGCAGCAGTTTGCAGGGAGGCACCCGCTCCCACTGCACCCTGTAGGGCTGTAGAAATCCATGTAGTCTCCTCCATCACACACTCTAGTTTGTTTCCTAAAACCTGCCCCCTCCTTTTTTATTCCTGTTTTCAGCGTTTCTGTCCTTTTTCTTTTTCTTGGGCTTTATCTATATCTACTTTTGCATTTATAAAAGCATGGACTTCTTAAATGTCCACAGGTATGCCAAGTCTACCAGACAAGACTGTTACAATAGAAGAGAGAAAGACTGAACTCACCTCCTCTGAAACATAAGGTGGGAGAGATAAGCACTGGAATGATATAGTGGGAAAATACTGAAGGACAATATGGGGCCTATGTGATTAATTCATTTTTTTTAGTGTTTTACTTATTTCTAGGAGAGAGAGAGAGACAGCGTGAGCAGGGGAGGGCCAGAGAGAGAGGGAGTCACAGACTGAAACAGGCTCCAGGCTCTGAGCTGGCAGTCGGCACATAGCCCAACGCGGGGCTCGAACCCACGAACCACGAGATCATGACCTAAGCGAAAGTTGGACGCTTAACCGACCAAGCCACCCAGGCGCCCCTAAGTCATTTTTTAAAGTAAACTCTATGACCCCAATATCAAGTGTTGCATGCTCTACTGACCGAACCAGGCAGGTATCCCCAAAGTCATTTTGATTTTAATTGATATTTGTCAAAATTAGGCTCCTACTCTCCCACAGACTGGGAAATAGGGTGCGGTCTTTTTTGACAACTATATTTCAAAGAGATGACTCATAGTTCCTTGAGAAAGATTTTTCAGGTTTAAAACTGGCAAGAGGCTGGGGGAAAATTTATATCAAAGAGCAGAGAAAGAATTTACAATACTAAGTTTTGTAAAGTAAATGCTTTAAGGCAAGAAAGGTCAGAGTCTATCGTTCAGAAGAAACCACTCTAAAGTTTAGTCAAGCTGAGAGGAACATTAAGTTCATTTTGATCAAGAGTAAAATAAAATATTTGGTAAGTGTAATATCAAGCAAAATAAGGGTACTGGGGTGGGGATGCTATTTTACATGATTTATATGACTTTCTCCCAGTTTGCTCCTAGAATAAGGGTCTTAAGCTCCAGTTCCTAACTTAATAGGAACTAGTTGGTATTAGGGAGAAATATCTCCTAATGACAGAAATGTCACATTTGGCCTGGTATTTACTAGAAACATGGAGTCCTATAAGGTCTTCTGGTCTAGTTCTTGATCTCAGGACTTTTCTAGCCATTATTTCTAATGTATGTCATTAATTCCAGGGACATAATTTGACAACAGCAAATAGACTATTATCTTCTCCCACCCCAAGTTTTTAGACCCTCTAACCCAAAGGCCTGATTGTAACCATGTGCTGGATAATGTGGCCATCCTCATTTTCCTGAGGGAACGTATCCTTGCTAAATTTAGCCTGCTCCCATTCACCTCTAAAATCTGGCATATCTGCCTAATTATTCTGAACATGAAGTGTTCATACACTCTTTTTTTCTGGTCAATAGCATTATTCATGTAATCTCCGAGGGCAGGGAAGTCACCTCAGCACCTCACAAGTAATTCCCCCCACCTTGGATATCGAGGGAGACATTTTAGCAGCTCACTAGCTGAGGCAGGAAAAGTAAGTGGTTAAAAAAAAATAAATAACTTTTCATCTCCAGAAGGACACCTCTACTCCATTATACAACCTCTAATATTTAATATTCTTGTAAAAATGTGACAAAGCCTTGACATTTTATAGATAAGAAGACTGAGGCTAATAGAGTCTTGTTCAAGCCACATGACTGTTAAAGAAAAGAGGTGAGATATAAATGTAGGTCATTCTAATTCCAAAGTAAATTTTATTTCTATTCTTATAAGGCACTGCTAATCAAGTTTTATTCTTGGAAATAAGGGAGAAAAATCTAACTTCTGTTGTTTTTCCCCATGGAAAATGTATGTATGTATAGTGATGTCAGAATGAAACATATAAGAAATATTATCCTGGCCTATTGTAGAGTTTCTCACGAAGTTCAATAATTATCACAGAGTTTTCTATTCAAACGTTCTTTGCAGGAATAGATCATAGGGAAAAGGCTAACTGGTATAGATTATTTATATTTATTGCAACATTAAAAGTAGCTATCTTCGTAGCTTATTACTTCCCTTCTAGATTCATAAACTCAATAGTTTCATTCTCTTTGGAGATAAGAGTATTATAGAAGAAATAGAAAACCACAGGGCAAATTCTAGTTAATTTGTAGAATACAAACTACTTCACCTTGTTTTGGTTGTTTGCTTAAGGGATTTTTTTTCTGATAAAGAATTATAATTTAAAGTGCAGGAGTAGATTTTCCTTCCACATTATTTCACAGTTTGTCTCTTTTGTCTTGTATGTACCTACCATAATGCTGGTTCTAATCTTGGCTTATAGAATAATAGTTGGTGCATCCCTTTGAAAAACTAAGCCATGACTTTCTGTCCTCAATTTCTCAACCTAGAACTTATTCTGAATATCTCAGAAAATTCAGACTACATCTTCTATAGAAAAATGGGTTTGAAGGATAAAAAACTAAGACACCAGGTCCCAGGGTGCATTCATGGAGATGGGGCTCTGACTGCCACCTCTCTGGTGGTGCTCTGTCCTTCTGCTGCTGTGAGCATCCTGAGGCCAAAGAGCCCTTCTGTTTTTCACTGGCTCATTTCTACTCAGATGGGGGAGAGAGACATAAAAGCCTTATGGTGCTCTTACTGTAGCACCACCATATACCCAGAGGATTCTCCACCACAAGACCAGTTAGAGGGGAAAGTGTGAAACTCCCTCAATTAAGAACTATGTAAACATAGGTGTTAGATTTGTATATTTGAAAAGGTGACCTGTGAGTTGTAGAATTACGCAACATCACATGGAGAAGGGAGCATAAAAGGCCACATAGAATATGCACTGTCATATTTCAGAATTCCTTAAAAATCACTCAGAGATGATTGTTAGGTGCTGTTTCAGATTGTTGGATTCCTGTGTCATACCCCAATTATATTAAGCTTCTTGGAGTTGGTAACATACTTCCTAAGTATTTGATAGTTAGCTCTGAAACTCAAAACGCATATGACGAGGTTGTTAAATGGTGTCATGCACCTCTAAACCCACGGAATTAAAAAATGACAACAAATAATTCCTGAATGGCAATTTTCGTCATCACAGTCTGGGTAAAACCTAGCCAGACTCTAACTCTTTTACAGATTAAAAACCTCTCCTGTTTTCTCCTAAATGGATGGATTGCAAACTGATTTGATTTTGCCTCTTGCAGACATTTTGTGTCTGTGTCCCTGGGGAGAGACAAAAGGGCAGGAAACAGGGGTCACGGTAGAGGACAACGTCTGTTGTGAAAGGTGCCTTCATCACTCTGACGTGAGGCAGGTATCAGTCTTTAGGAGGCAATGAAGATGTGCTCCTCCGGTCACTACTGCCTCACCCCTCCCAACTGATGACAGAATATGTCTGAAAAGTAAAAAGAACTGTTTTACCTCATGACTTTAGCAAAAATGAAATGAAAAAGGATGGCTTTCTCCAAACTCCTGGGTAATTAATTTAGTCTAATGTGTCTGTTCTAGCATCCAAGTACTGAAGTAATAGGCGCCATGTAAATGTACAGATAGCTGGAGAGAGACCACTGTATTCAGACAATCTAATTACTGCTTGGTCCACCCAAAGTTAATAATGACTTAAAGCTCTTATTCATTTAAACTAATAGTATCTTACATGTTTTAGCAATTTTTAGTATTTAATGCACTTCTACATACATTTTGAGGAAGTTAGTGCTTAATGAACTTATTAAACTTGTTTTCATGATTTTAACATACAAGGTAGGTCACAGTGAGGACTCAAATGCAAGCCTAGAGACTCCAAGTGTCGTTTTATTTACAAGATGTGAGGGCATATGTAATCAGTCTTTCCAAATTCCTACAGTTATAGGGGAAATCTAAAGCTCTAGTTATAATGAAAATGTTATTTGGCTCAAATCTTCACCCAGATTTGATAGGACTGTAAAGTCACTCCTGCCTCTCATCAGGGGTTGGCCCCTCCTGAAAGGAGACTCCATAGTCTCCTTTCTCTGGTTTGAGTTCAGGGTCAATTCATTTGATGTAACACTAAATGCTGGATTTTTCATAGGATTTGTTCTCTTCAGTGAGTCTCTCATTCACCAAATAGGTTTTGAGCATGTACTAAGGGCTGGGTACAGTGCTGCAAACAAAGAACGTAATCAGGAAAAACAAAAAGAGACTTCCATGTCTTCTCTGAGATTTCAGTAGAGTAAAAGATTCAGAAAAGCTAAATGAGATATTATGCATCAGGTATAAGGAGGTTTCAAGGTTGAGATGGAAACACAAAGATAAACAGACAATGCAGACTGGCATTGCCAGGGATGGCTGCTTGAGGAAGAATCCTCTAAGACGGTCCATAAAGGATGAGTAAGAGTTAGGTGCATAAATGGAGATGAGATGGAGAGAAGTTTCCAGTCAAAAGGGAGAAGTAATTGATCAGAATTAACCACAATATACTGTCCAACCACTCCCCTGGAAGTCACAAGCCTTCAACAGTTTCTCGATTTACAAAGTAGTTATATCAGTGAGATTCTACTGGTGCAATTGTTGTCTAGGTGGAGAGACGGAGTCTTGGTACTTCCTGTTCTGCCATCTTCCAAAAATTCTTTCCTGCACTCATAGGTATTTGCACAAAAGAAATAAAAATGTATGTCCACAAAAAGCCTTGAACAAAAATGTTTATAGCAGCCTTATTTATAATCATTTAAAACTGGAAACAAGCAGTTGTCCAATGGGCATCCTTTCAACAGTCCAGTGCATAATCAAGTGTTGTATATACTGTTAAGTAGAATACTGAGTAGTATTTTACCTAACAAATAAAAAGCACCAAACTGACAATACATGTAGCAACGTAGATGAATCTCAGCAATGTTATGTTGAGTGAAAGAAGCAAGAAATGAAATACTACATACTATATATTTCCATTTATATGTAATTCTGAAATAGCACTAACTAACTATGATGACAGAAATCAGATAAGTGATTGCTTGGGAGGCAGAGGGAGGGTATTGGCTGAAAAAGGACACAAGAGAACTCTCCAGAATTATTTGTGTGGGTGTCAGGAAGGTATTCAAACCTTTTGAATAATATTCTTAAGATACTAGCATTTTATGGGGCGCCTGGGTGGCTTAGTTGGTTGAGTGTCAGACTTTTATTTTGGCTCAGGTCATGATCCCAGAGTCATGGGATTGAGCCTCACATAGGGCTCCATAGTGAGTGTGGAACCTGCTTAAGATTCTCTCTCTCTTTCACTCTCTCTCCCTTTCTCCCTCGGCCTGGCCCCTCTCCCCTACTTGTTCTTTCTCTGTCTAATATAAAATGAAGAAATGTTAAAAAAAAAAAGATAAGAGCATCTTAATCTATGTACATTATACTTCAAAAGGAAACATTTATTTTAAACTCACTAAAAATTGTCCCTGAAAATTTTACTTGACCTTGTTTATCAGCTGATTTTGAAAGTACATATGTGGATGATAACCGTCCATGAATTGAAAACACTAAATGGATCAAAATTTGATTTTGTAAGTTTGAATTCATGTCATTCAATATCTGTTTCATTTAGGTCACAGATGTATAAAATTGAGATACTGATATTAGCCAAACTCACTGGGGTGTCTGAGAACAAATTAATTAAAGATCTCTAAAATACTTAGCAATAAAAGCAAATTATTCTTTATATGCTATGCAATTTAACTTGACATGCAAAATGAAAAGCCATCGTTATGTTCCACAGTTATTATCACAATTTATGTTTTGATTTATCTTTAGAGCAGTAAGATTATGTTCAGAAATAAGTAAAAGAGGGGACAGGTCATTGTTACTTTGCATAATAGAGATCTGGTAATTAAAGAACCTCCTTGGAGATAAAGTTTTGTGTAAATATCATAGCATCTTAGTTACTATAAATAGGAGACAAATTTATTGAGTTACATAGCTGGGAAAGGGGGAAAAGTGCTTCACTGAGTAGGCAGAAGATGGGCACCTGGAAGCTAGTGGAATTATAAGAATATTTAGCCAAGTACCATTTCATATAGAACTAAAGGATGGTACTGTCCTTAATGGCAACACTGCTTATCAGGCCATGGAAGAATATAGAGATCCTTTAGATCATGACAGAAAGGTAAAGAGGTTCAGGCATGATGTAAACCACGGGTCACATCAAGGTATCCCTCAACTCCTTATGAATTACATTCAAATAAAGCATCTGGAGACGGCTGCTTACGCAACCAAATACTTAGAATTAAAGACATTTTCACCTACAACAATCCTGAAAATCATTCCAGTTTCTAAAAGGCCAAATATAGTTGGCAGGTATATAAATAAAGGAATATTTAGGAGGGAGGACCTGACATTTAGTCTATTTATACAGGTGAGGTCGACACGGAGCGTCAAGCCTGTCACTGGATGTGATGCAATTCATCACTGATACAACATCCTTTCAAAGTTAATCTTTAAAAATAAGGTGTGTCCCACAGCAAAGAAAAATTCCTTGTTCCGACATTGCTGACTCTGTTTTCTTGGGCAAGTTACTTAAACTCACTGAGCCTCTGTATCTCCATCAGTAAAATATGGATAATGGCAGTGCCTACCTCACGGGACGTTAGGAGGATTAATGATAAAATTCATGAAAAATATGTAGCGTAGTGCTTAGATTAAAGTCAGAACCTAGTAGGTGCTAAAGTCTAATATAGATGTATATACAGGCATACATATATAATTATAAATATTAGCAGAAGAAGATACAGATCTGACAGATACGCATCAAACTTTATGTGTTACTCGCGGCAGAGACTGGCTGAGGATTTATCAAATGGTCCCCTTTCCTCCTGGGTCTCCAGCTCGCTTACATGTGCCGACCTCCCCTGAAGCAATGTGATGCCAGGTCCCGAGTGCCTGACACTGGAATGGGTAGCAGGGTTGTGCGTCACCACTTTCAGGCCTGGCATATGAAATCCAACCATGAATTTCTCTACATTTTCTTCCCCCCTCTACCAGCTGCATGTTGGAGGTCTCTTGCTAAAGGGTGGAAAGACCTGGAAAGACCAGGGTGGAGAGACCCTGGATCTCTGGCTTCAGGGACTGAGAACAACCACCATACCCATCTCCACCTCCCTGGCCCTGTTTCTCAGAGTTTTAGGTGCATAAAGAATAAACTTCTATTGGAGTAAGTCTACTGGAATTTAGGACTCCATCTAGTGGAGTAACTAGTACACTAGGACACTAATAATTATTAAATGCAAATTCTATGTAAATTATAGAACATTGGCTTGAAATTTTTGCTGTGTGTATGATTAGCACAAGAGTGTCAGTGAGAATTTTGTTTGATTCCAAGTTGTAAAAAGGCTGTTGCCAGCAGCATTAAACACCTAGGGGGTTATTTTTCTTATAATAACATAGGTCCAATAAGCAAACAAACAGACAACACCATCAGTCCAGAAGTAGAATTTATTGCCTTATTCCTGCAGCCAATGTGTCTGGGAATCTTTTTCCTCATGATTGCAACATGACTGCCGCTCACACACTACGTTCAAGACAAGAAGAAAAGTAGAAAGGCTCACTGCATCTGTCTCCTTCCATCAGAGATGTCGAAGCTTATCCACACTTCTCAGCAGATATCAACTCAAATCTCACAGATTTCTGCCAGAGTGTCATTTGTCACCACAAGCCATAGGAAGGGTGGAAAGTTTCTATTTTAACAGAAACCTTGTTGCCCCAGACATATTATGGTTCTGTTACCAAGGAAGAACTGGAGAATAAATATTTGTTAACTAAGTGACTATGTCTGTAATTTGCAGGTGTGATAATAAATTCCTGTTAAAAGTTTTGGTTCCAGATATTTGTCCATACGGGGGCTAAAAAGACCAAGAAAAAGTCAGAAAGTAGTCTATTTTTACCAAATGCCAAAAGTTAACAGAAATAATCATATCTACAAACAGACCATATAAAATCATGCGTTGATAACTTCTGCTTCTGTGTGGAAGACTGCTTGCCACGTGAAAATCCAGCCATGTTCAAGGGGTTGGTCCTGGTCCACGCATGATACAATAAGAAAGAAAGAAAAATATACATGCATACAAATACTTTTAAAATGATGTGAGGAAAGAAAGGAGAAAGTACTTATAAGAGGTTTCTGGGTTAGTGGTACCTGAGTGGCTCAGCTGGTTAAGAATCTGGCTCTAGCTTTCAGCAAAGATCATGATCTTACAGTTTGTGAGTTCGAGCCCCACATTGGGCTCTGTGCTGGCCGTGTGGAGCCTGCTTGGGATTCCCTCTCTCCCATCGTCTCTTCCCCTTCCCTGCTCACTCTCTTAAAAAACAAACTAAAAACAAAAAAACAACAACAAGTTTTCTGAGTTAAGCCCTCAAAGTCTCCCATCTATATAGTGGTTATTCAATCAACTTCTGCATTTCAATTTAACTTAGTTTTAATTTTTAATTAATCAGATAATAATTTCCTTATTTAGTTTGAGTGCGTGATGGCAGTGAGGAATATATTAGCTTCTTTTTTTTAAATTTATCTTGTCAGGACTTTCTAATTAAGCAACTTTCCTGTGTGACTCATAAGTAAACCTTTCACCCAGTCAAAAACATCTGGAAGCCACATTTGTATATTTATGACAGATTTCACTTGCTGTCATGACTCATGGATGATAATTATCACATATTTGAAGATTGACATTTCCTTCCTTTTTTTGATATGGGGGTAGTTTAAGCTGAGACATTCAGCAACTAATGAAGATTTTTATGTGCTGTGCATGAATCTACAGTATTTACATATTCTATTAATTTTCCATGCAAATGTTTTCCTTCAGCATAAAAAATAATTATGTGTGGATATATTTACTTAATATACTTTCTGTAGTTACATGTTAATTATTTATGAATTATAATTATTTAAGTGAATTTCAGAGTAGGCATGTTGGGAATTTTATCTGAAAGCAAGCTTTTTTGTCTGTAAATATTCCAAATAAACATTCATCATTGCCAACTTTTATGACTGGTTAATACTTTTTTTCTTTCTTTCTTTTTTTTTTTAAAGCAAAGGCAGAAATGTGTAACATTGACCTGAAAACCTTGATGGGTATAAAATCTTTATAAGTAGGCACTGCATTTTAATTTTATTACTCAGGATAATTTTTTCTCATTAGATCATGCTCACTGAGGGGGGGAGGGTACTAACATTGTGTCAATGGCATAGACAGTTCTCATCTAAACTAGTTGATTCCTGTACTGCTTATAAAAGCATATGGGGCATAATTCTTTCTCATTTTTGTTAAATAATTATTGCAAACGGGCTATATATTTTCCATCTTAAAAACAAATAAACCCAGCCTTGACCTCATGTTCCTTTCAGCAATGATACCCATATCCATTTCTCTATTGCTGATTACAGCAAAGTGTACTGAGAGCGTGGTTAATACTTATAATTTTATTCCCTTTCTTCCTTCTTTCTCCTAACCAGGTCTTCATCCCATCACTCTCTTGAAATCTTATTTTCAGGTTATGCAGACTTCCATTTCACCAAACAGGTCAATAATCAGTCTCCTGATCACCTGATCTATCAGAAATACAACATTCTTCATCATTCCCCTTCTTATAATAGTTCATTCTGTTGATATCCGGGGAACCCACCTCCTTGGATTTGCTCCTACCACACTGAGCCATCTTTCTCAGTCTTATAGGCCATGTCCTCTCATCCTTCTGACCTTGAAATGTTGGGTCACACTACGTTTTAGTCTGGATTCCCTTTTCCTCTTCACTTTATACCCATTCTCTAGGTGATCTTATATAATCCCATGATTTTATACCATACAGTCTGTATGCTAATAATGCCCAGATTTATATTTGTGCAGCTTCTCTCCTCTGATTTAAATATTCAAACTACAAGATATCTCCTCTTGGAATTAATATTTACAGAAAAAAAAAAAAAAACAAAAAAAAAAACCCTTTCTTTGCTTCTCTCCAAACTTGACTTCCTAGTGTCCTGAGTGTGGTAAATGGTACCACCATTTGATAAATGACACTGAGTTTGATAAATGGCATTTATTTAGTTGTTCAGCCCATTTTTTACTCTTCTGTTTTTCCGCACACTTTCCTCCAGCCCATGAGTCGATTGCACAGCTTTTCCCTCCAAACATATCTGGCATTTGATGATGCAGCCCCTCCTTCAACCACTATCCACCTTTCTCCTGAACAATTGCGATAGCTTCCCAGTTCTGTACTCTTGCTCCCTAAAGTGTTTTGTCCACCCCACCATCTAAGGAAATTTTTATATCATAAGATCTTGTGAGGTCACTGGTCTTAATTCTCCATTTTCATACTATGATTCTCAGAATGAAAACAAAGTCTATATCATGCCCCGTGTGATCCTACAGCTCCAAATGCTGTTCTACAGGTACTAACATGGTTTCTTATTCACTCCTTTTAGGCTTTTGAGAGAATTATTCTCTTTAGATAGACCTCTGACATATCTTCATAGCAGTTTCTATTACTCTATCTCCTTACCCTACTTTGAGGTTATTATACTAAGAACTGATGGATATTACATTAAATATGTGCTTGTTTGTTCAGTGTTTCTTTTACTTACTAGAATATAAACTACATTGAGGGCAGGAACTTCATTTTATCCATTTAGATATTCTCTAGGCCTGGACTCATATTTGGCCCAACCAATTTCCTTACTGGGCTTCCATAATATATAGAATTGTTAATATTGCCAAAATCATTCCTCTATCTCACAATACTGCTCCCCCCTTGTTGGCTTGTTTGTTTAAGATAGTCCACTTAATATTACACATATTTTCTCTTTTTTAAAAAATTTTTATGTTTTA
The DNA here is from genome assembly GCF_003009895.1 of Hyaena hyaena. NCBI lineage: Eukaryota > Metazoa > Chordata > Mammalia > Carnivora > Hyaenidae > Hyaena > Hyaena hyaena. The sequence goes on along the minus strand of NW_024081425.1, from coordinate 139,709 downwards.
TTTATTTCTGAGAGAGAGAGAGAAAGATAGCATGAGCAGGGGAGGGTCAGAGAGAGAGAGAGAGATACAGAATCTGAAACAGGCTCCAGGCTCTGAGCTGGCTGTCAGCACAGAGCCCGACGCGGGGCCCGAACCCACGAACCGTGAGATCATGACCTGAGCCAAAGTCGGACGCTTAACCGACTGAGCCACCCGGGTGCCCCTATATTACACATATTTTCTATCTTCTTTTAACAAAAGGAGACAACACTGTCACCTACCTCTATAACTAGCATAGAGAAAAGAGTTAACCTGGACAAATTTTGTTCTGAAAAGAGTCACAACTTTGGTTATGTACATCTGAGACATGAGATATCCATTCTCGGGGAAACGTAGAGCTGTGCTTCCCAAGATGTTTCATCTGACATCAGGAAAACAATGTTATTACTGACGACCCTGAGTGTTTAAAGGTGCCTATCTCAGGTTGGCTTAATAAAATTAATTGTATTTTCCAAATATATTTAAAAACATAATAGAGAACCAATTAAATAGTGAATGTGTATAACATTTCAAAATAAAGAGTTTTAAAATTTTAAATGAGAACCTCGAATTTTCTTTTACAGGCATGGCTTTTTCAAGTCAGGGTTTATATATGAGATGCTGCATGCAATCCTGAGCAGCGGATAATCTCATCAAACTTCCAAAACTCCCTGTAGACAAGACATATTATTAGCATCCATAGATGATGAAATTTTAAAAATTATGTTTATTTTTGAGAGAGATAGAGAGATACAGAGTGGGAGCTGGGAAGGAGCAGAAAAAGAGGGAGACACAGAATCCAAAGCAGCCTCCAGGCTCCAAACTGGCCGCACAGAGCCTACTGCAGATCTCTAACTCAAACCACAAGATCATGACCTGAGTCAAAGTCAGACATTCAACTAACTGAGCCACCCAGGTGCCCTGATGATAAAATTTTTGATAAGATATTTCTTACCTTACATATTGGTAATTGTAATTTACACCAATTTGGTCAGTACAAGTCAAAATGTTACAACTGGAATTGTATTTAAAGAACTGAAAAGACTTCTTTTCTTTCATTGATGATTATGAAGTTAAAATTTCTGAGGGCAAAACACAGTAACTTCCAATCATATTGAGTATTTTCATGTTAAATATAGTATATCAAGATAATCATGGAACTCTGGTTTGAAACATGGCACCCGCATAGTTAGGATGGTGAGAGCAGTGACGCTGCAGCTAGCATGGGCGTCACTAAAATCTCACACAAACTCTGAAGTCAGCATATGCCTGAAGACAGACTGTGCCCTTCAGGAGACTCCACGAAGTCCAGACTCCACTGACCTCCAGGAGCTATCCAACTTCCATCGGTTCTACCTGGGCTGCCCACCATAGCTGTGATTCTCAGGGACCCAAGAAACAAACTCCCCAGCAGCCCCTGGACCCCTGTGGTCTACCAAACAGTTAGCTACTGAAAGAAGTTGCATATGGTTGAGGATCTTTAGAGTCAAGGTAGAGCAGTGCCTTGCACTGTTCCTCACTGTGTAGCAATCTGCAAGTTCAGAGTGGTTTACCTACAAGGGCTCCTTGTAGCACCCTTCTAGAAACACGTATGAAGCAGTTTGTAGCTGGTGGTGATTGCCTTGACTGGAGCCCTGCCCCAAGCCTCTTCTAACTGCCCTGACAAAGAGGCACATACCTGTAGTATCCACGGCACATCAGTGTGCTTTTGTTCTTTCTTGTGCCTTGACATGCCAGTTTAGAATTTAGGGGAAAGAAAACATAACTAGGAAGACTTGGGGAGCCGTTTCATTTGGACCTCACAGTGTTAATGTTAAGAATCTTAGTCGATCATACAGTTGTTCATACAGAAATTTATTAAATATGTGAAAATATGAGTTCTGTTGCTGAGAAAGAGCTAGGCTGTGTATCCCTAGTTACCATTATCCTTATTCCTCCTTTATTTATTTATTTATTTATTTATTTATTTATTTATTTATTTGCCTGTTCAGTACAGAGGTCATGTGACAGTTGCACTTATCAGCTTTCTTGTAGAGTTAGAAAGAAAGCCAAATGGTTCTTTCTTTTTCTTTTTTTTAAACTTATTTAGTTTGAGAGAGAGAAAGCAAGCAGGGGAACACAGAAAGAGAGGGAGGGAGAGAATCGAGGCAGGCTCTGCACTGTCAGCATGGAGCCCCACATGGGGCTCAAACTCATGAACTTATGAGATCATGACCTGAGCTGAAACCAAGAGTCAGATGCTTCACAGAGTGAGGCACCCAGGTGCCCCCAGATGTTTCTTTCAATCATGTCTGTTAAAATGGGAAATCTGAAGACAGAGATGGCTTTATGTTTTAAGAAAAACAGAAGCAGTCACATTTCTTGGTCGAGGTGAAATACTCGTATGTGTTCTAAACCAAGGCAGGGTGTATTGAAAAGCTAGAAATTACATGTGACTTAGAGCTAAGGAAGAAAAGGTTGGTATCACATTGCAAGGGTGTCCTGCCTCTGCTACACCATGGTTACAACCTCTGTGAAGGGCAATATGGCAATACCTTTCATAGTTAAAATGCATGTATCTTTCCATCCAGCAATTCCAGCTGTCAGCATTGTGGCTCTGATGGTACTTACCTTCATGCAAAATGATGCAGACAGGACTCTTCTCTACCATATCATCTGTGTGAAATGTTGATGAAGGAAATCGTGCAGACCAGACCTGATGAAAGCAAAGTGTTAAACAAAGACAGAGATAATTTTGAGGAATAGCCTGGCAGGTATATTTTATGGTTAAAAAAAATCTCAAGGTTTTCCAAGACTCCATCATAACTGATTTTGTTTTCTCCAATGACCCACCCAGTTGTCCCAGGTAGAATACCCTGACCGGTTCCAGAGAGCTGCCAGCTACCATCAACTTATCCAAGGACACAAAAACAGGTCACATTTCCACATGGTTGGTGTTTTTTCCTTCTTCTCTTTGTCTTCTTTTCCTCTTATATAAATTCCGTTGGCTTCTTTAAATGATGAAATCAATTTATTGATCACCATCCCTTGTATACAAGTAAAATAGTGTGTTAATTTTAATGTAACTGTATGATCTATTATTTGACACTGTAATACCGCCAAAGGATTGGAAATAGTCTTTTAAAAGGGAACTGTCCAAGTACCTTACCAAATATCCATACTATGTAATAGCATATAACTATAAATAAGAACAAAATATTTCTCTTTTTTTAATATTTTTATTTATTTCTAGGAGAGAGAGACAGAGAGAGAGAGAGAGAGAGAGCAGGGGAGGGTCAGAGAGAGAGGGAGATACAGACTCTGAAACAGGCTCCAGGCTCTGAGCTGGCAGTCAGCACAGAGCCCGACACGGGGCTCGAACCCACGAACCATGAGATCATGACCTAAACAAAAGTCGGACGCTTAACCGACTAGCCACCCAGGAGCCCCAAGAACAAAGCATTTCTATATGCATTAATCTGGAAAAGTTTTCCAAGATGTAAGCACTGTGCAGCACACTACATGTAGTAAAGTATTATTTGAGGGTGATAAAAAGAACAAATAATTACATGCTTTCTATATATACAATATCTTTAGAAGGACAAACAAAACCTGGTAATAACAGTTGCCTTTTGGAATGGGACCCTGGTAGTGAAGAACAGCAAAGGGAGGCGGTTTTTTAATGTTTATTTATTTGAGAGAGACAGAGACAGAGTGTGAGCACCCATGGGTTGGGGGGGGGAGGGGCGGGCGGTAGAGGCACAGAGAGAAAGAGACAGAGAATGGAAGCAGGCTCCAGGCTCCAAGCTGTCAACACAGAGCCCAACATGGGGCTTCAACTCACAAACCACAAGATCATAACCTAAGCCAAAATCGGATGCTTAACTGACTGAACCACCAAGGCACCTAGGGATACATTGTTTTTAATGTTTTTTTTTTTTTTT